>NW_020944469.1:2363205-2385705 GCF_900497805.2 Vombatus ursinus
AGAGAGAGAGAGAGAGAGAGAGAGAGAGAGAGAGAGAGGAAAGGAGGTGGAGGCCCAGTTTATAGATGGCCTTGAGGAGTTTAGGCAGTGCTGGGAGGAGAGATGGAAGACGATCCCTAGAGAGAATGGAGATCTTTGCGACCCTCAGTCTACCTAGGAGGAAAGTGAGGACCAGAGAAGGGAAAGGATCTGTTCATCACAGAGACAATAGCCAACAAGCTAGGATTCAAACTCATGTCTTCTGTCTCCAGCCAGTGGAATTCGCACATTGCCCTCCAATCATAAGACCACAAGATCAGTTTCAAGCCTGAGTAAGAGAGAAAGCAATGATCAGATTGGCAGAAATTGGAAGGAAGAGGTGAGAAAGATAGGAAGTTTGGCTGTAGACAGGTTGAGTTGGAGATGATGTGTAGATATCCAAGTGGGATGGGTGCTTGGCATTAACCCGGAAATGCAGATCCGGAGCCGTTGGTGGCCCCAGAAGTTTCTTGAGTATGAATTCAATGCCCTTCCCCCACATCTTCATTCTTTCTCCTGGCCTAGACCAGGGATAGGGAGCCTGCAACGGCCTTGAGGCCACGTGTGGTCCTCTAGGTCCTCAAGTGCAGCCTTTTGACCGAGTCCAAACTTCACAGAACAAATCCCCTTAGTAAAAGGATTTGTTCTGTAAAACTTGGACTCGGTCAAAAGGTCAAACCCAAGGACCTAGAAGGTCTCATGTGGCCTCAAAGCCTCAGGTTCCCTGCCCCTTCTCTAGACTTTTGTGAAGTTGAATTCACTGGCATTTGAACTTCAGATTCCTGACTCCACCCATTCACCCACTCACTGCCATACTGAGCTTAGCTCTCCCCACCTGCTGCTGCTCCGGCTTTCAGTTGCCTTTTCCCACTCTTGCCCTGAACATGCCACTGAGTAACTTCTTTGCTTCTCAGCTCTGACTTGTCTACGTCTCTGAAAGATACATGTTGCTTACAACCCATCCCCCCTTTCCATTTAGCTGAGTACGTGCTATCTTGACAGTGTTAGCTCTGGAGCCGGGAGACCTGGGTTGGAATCGAGTGTCTCTGTCCATTACTAGCTGTGTGACCTTGTGGTCCTCATATTCCTACTTTGTCAAATGAAGGGTTTGGATTCTGTTACCTCAAAGGTTCCTTTCAGTACGGCATCCTATGACACTCTGACCAAATGTGTAGTCTTTGCACTCCAACCAAACATTCCTGGGATGGATGCAGACATTGAAGTTTCCTTTCTCTCCCATATTCTTCCATCCAGTGACATTTGCCTCCTTACTGTTCTTCAAACAAGACTCTCCCTCTCCCAACTATGACTTTTCACTGGCCGTCCTTCATGCATGGAATGCCCTCCTCCACCTTCACTTCCTGGCTTTCATGGCTTCTTTCAAGTCTTAACTGAAATCCCACCTTCTGCAAGGAGCCTCAACTTTAGCACCACTGGACTGTGATGACTCTGGAAAAGAGAGTGAAGCTGACAACTTCGGGCTACTCTGCCTCACTTAAATCCAATTTAGAACGCATCAAAGGACACCACCAATACCATTTGAAATCGAATCGAATTGTATTTTGCTCTGATGGTGCTAATACGGTGCTGGGAAGAAACTCCGAGGTGCCTAAGAATTTGCTAGAAATGTTTCCTAAAATCATCGTTTGGCACTGTTTAGATCATCGATTGCAATTATCAATTGATAGTTCAACATCTGAAACAAAATAAGTCACTCTTTTACTAATATTTCTAGATAAAATGTATTCTATTTATCGCCAGTGTATGGCATGCATATCCTGCATTGTATATTCATTTTTCTTGTTCTTCTTATTCTGGTTTGATAAAGAGATTAGCTAACATTAATTTCTTGTAAGGCCTAGTTTTAATGATTAACATTGTTAAAGAATTTTCATTTCTTTCAAGTACATTACAACCAAGATCAACTAAAATTCAGAAAACACAAAAAGTAATCAAATGTACCATAAGAGTTTTGGAAATTTTAAAGATTGGTACTGTAAAGCATAAATCTCAAATTGAAGATTTGATTAAGTTAGATAATTTTAAAGGCATTTCATTTAGTAAAAAATAATAAATTTAATGATCTTCCTAGGAATATGTTACTAGGAAATATAATTCAACACATGAATTCATGTCTTATTGGACAGAAACAATGATGAAAGCGGTTTAAATTGTTTTGATTTATTAGGACCATCTACTTGGCCTTATAAGGAGCTAACTTCATCATGGATGACTGGTGAAAAAAAACTGAATGATTTAAGTGAAATTTTAAAACATGAAATTGATTTGAATGAATTTAAGAATTGTGTAGATAGTAATACAGAATTAAACAATGTTCCAGTCCCTGCAGCTATACATAAAGCTAAAAAGATAGTTAACACTGTTGTGCTCAGTAGTGCTAAAGCTGAAAGAGGTTCAGTTTCATGAATATAATTTGTATGAGGGCAAGAAATAGTTTAATGGTGGATTATATATCTGATCTCATAGCAATAGACACATTGGGAAAAGGGTTAGTATATTGGGATGCAATTCCGTTTGTCTAATCATGGTTGAATTGCAACACAAATGGTTATAGATAGATCAGCAAAAACCAATGAAAACATCTTGTGAGAATCAACTGGCTATGTGGAATTTACAAAAAAGAGTAGAGTATTGTGTATTTTTTGTTATTTGTAAATTATGTGTTAGATACCATTTACATCAGTAAAATATATATGTGTGTATGTATGTTTCCGGTTCTGGTTGTTGTCTTTCATTCTCAAAGAGGACCAGAATGGCATCACTATGTTAAAGTCAAGTTACAGTATACCTGACTATGGCTGATCAGACCGATACAAGCTCAGAATGTTCTACCACAGGTCAGGCACAAATGGTCCATGTGAACTTTTGGGGGTGGATTCTCTAAATTTATTCATCTCAGGTTTCTTTTGAGCTACTTCAATTCTGCTTTGCTCATAGAGCACAGCATCTTCTTTAAGGAGGAAACACCATGCTGAGCAGTCCTGTGCCAGGGTCTCCCTTGTCACACAATCAATATATGTGTGTATGTGTGTATGTGTATGTGTGTGTGTATGCACATATATATATATAATATGCATATATATGTACATATGTATGCACATGCAGACTTTTTTGGAGAATTAGTTAACCATTTCCTAGCATACCACTACATTCCTCCTGCCTCACATCTTTGATGGCTTCCTGACTTATCCAAGAATTCAATGATCATATCTTTGCTGGTGATTCTCAGATCTGCTTTTCCAGCTCTAACCTCTCTGATGGCCTTCAGTCTTGCATCTCGAACTGCCTCATTGAACATCTTCAACTGGGAATGTCCCCTAGATATCTCAAATGCAACATGCCCCAAACTGAATTGTTATCTTTCCCCCTAAACCTTCCCCTCTTCCTAATTTCTCTATTACTATTGAGAGTTTCATTACACTCCCAGTCATCCAGGCTGGAAACCTAGGTATCATCCTTGACCCATCCACTGTGTGCATCCAGTCGCCCATACCCAATCTATTGACAAGGCTTGACGATTTTCCCTTCCTAACACCTCTCTTCTCTGACACTGCCACCACCCTGGTCCAGGTCCGCAACACCTCCCACCTGGACTATTCCAGTAGTTTACTAATTGACTTTCCTGCCTCAAGTCTTTCCTCACTCTGACCCATCCTCCACTCAGCTATGAAGGTGATCTTGCAAGTCTGACCATGTCACGCCTCCACCCTTCCCCTCATTCAATAAACTTCAGTGGCTCCCTATCATGTCCAGGATCAAATATAAAATCCTCTGGCATTCAAAGCCCTTCATATTCTGGCCCCTTTCTGCCTTTCCGGTCTTCTTAGACCTTATTTTCATCATGTATTTTGCAATCCAGTGACCCTAGCCTCCTTGCTGTTTCTCTCACACAACACTCCATCTCCCAGTTCCAGGAATTTTCACTAGCTATCCCCCATGCCTGGAATGATCTTTTCTCCTCTTGGCTTCCCTGGCTTCCTTCATATCTCAGCTAAAACCTCACCTTCTGCACAAAGCCTTTCCCAAGTCCTCTTACTCCTAGTGCCATTGATTATCTCCAATTTATCTTGTATATATCTCATTGGTCATAGACGGTTTGCACGTTGCTTAATCCATTAGACTGTGAGCTCCTTGAGATCAAGGACTGTTTCTTGCCTTTCGTTGTATCCACATAGAAGGTGCTGTTAACTTGACTTGATTATAGGATAAAATCCAGATTTCTTAATCTGGCATTCAAGGACTACCTTTCCAACCTTTATCTCCTATTAATCCTTTACTTTAGTCTAGAACATGTCTACTTGCTGGCCCTCACATTCATGCTTCCAATTTTGGCTTATTCCTGTAGTCTCCAGTCTTCAAGGTCCAACTTATATTCACCTCCTCTGGGGAGGTTCCTTTTATTGCCCCAGTCCACAGAGTGCCCTCCCCCCATTGTCTCCCCCCCTCCTCTCAGAGCCCTTCTTTTCTGTGTTGCTTATTTGGCAATGCACCATACTGTTGCTTCTTCATTCATCAATGCATTGTCTTCCCAGCTCCACTAAGTTCATTGGAGACAGAATCCATGCCTTAGAACCTTTCTGAGTGTTTATGTGCGTCATCTCCCCCAACAAATATTGAGAACTTATGATCATGCCCAGCATTTTGCTAGGCATTATGGAGTGGTAGAATTACAAAGGAATAGTATAATTCTAGGGTCATAGGAGCCTAGAACCTAGACCAGGGGTGGGGAACCTGCAGCCTCGAGGCCACATGTGGCCTTCTAGGTCCTCGGGTATGGCCTTTTGACTGAGTCCAAGTTTTATAGAACAAATCCTTTTATTAAGGGGATTTGTTCTGTGAACTTTGGATTCCATCAAAGGGCTGCACCTGAGGACCTAGAGGGTCACGTGTGGCCTCGAGGCTGCAGGTTCCCCACCCTTGGACTAGATCTAGGAGCAAATTTAGAGATCATCCATTTCACCTGTTCTTAATCTGGATCCTTAAGGGGTCCCATGGAGAGATTTCAGGGATTCTATGAACCTGAATGAGGAAAAAAAACTTACATGTTTATTTTCACACTCAATCTCTAACTGAAATTTAGCATTCCCTTCAATTATTTAAAAATATTATTTTGAGAAAGAGTCCATAGTTTTCCACCAGTTTGCCAAAGGAGTCCAAGACACAAAAAAGGTTAAGAAGCCTTGATGTAGTTCAGTCCTCATTTTACAGATGAGGAAACTGAGGCCCAGAAAGAGAGATTTGTCCAGTAATGTAAGCTAGTAAGTTTGCAAAGCAGAATGTAAATAAAGGCAGACTACGTCTAAGTGTTGTAAGAAAGGTAGAGTTAAAGAGAGATAGGTGGAGA
The DNA here is from genome assembly GCF_900497805.2 of Vombatus ursinus. Taxonomy (NCBI): domain Eukaryota; kingdom Metazoa; phylum Chordata; class Mammalia; order Diprotodontia; family Vombatidae; genus Vombatus; species Vombatus ursinus. Next base: position 2,368,589 of record NW_020944469.1, read on the forward strand.
TAAGGGTAGGCAAGGGCAGCTAGGTAGTACAGTGGATAGAGTGCCAGGCCTAGAGTCAGGAAGACTTGAGTTCAAATCCAGCCTCAGACACTTCCTAGCTGTGTGACCCTGGGCAAGTCACTTCACCTCTGTTTGCCTCAGTTTCCTCGTCTGTAAAATGAGCTAGAGAAGAAATGGCAAATCATTCCAGTATCTTTGCCAAGAAAACCCCAAATGGGCTCAGGAAGAGTTGGACAGGACTGAATAATAAGTGGTGAAATATGAATTAGCCAGAGGGGCAGAGAGGAGGAAGATGAAAAGGAGTAGTATTTCTGATTAGAGGATGTGTAAAGAAATACGCCCTGGGGTGAGAAGGAAACAGCAGAAACCATCCAAACCTAGCCCTGATTGCAAAGTTGGCCAAGGTTCTTTGATTCCTAAGAACTCTGGAATCAGGTTTGTTTTTTTGTTTGTTTGTTTGTTTTTGTTTTTGTTTTTATTTTTATTTATTTATTTTTTTGGTGAAGCAATTGGAGTTAAGTGACTTGCCCAGGGTCACACAACTAGTAAGTGTTATGTGTCTGAAGCCAGATTTGAACTCAGGTCCTCTTGACTCCAGGGCCGATGCTCTATCCACTGTGCCACCTAGCTGCCCCTGGAATCAGTTTTTTCATCTGTAAAATGGGGTGATCTGGAAGCTTAATTTCAGTTCTAACATTCTATGAATTGATACTTTGTGAGGAGGGGAAAGCTAAGGAGTTGGTCCCAACCCTGAGGTACAGTAGTATGCCATGAGCTGAGTTTGGAGTTATAGGTCTTGGGTTTGATAGCTAATGCTGATACATAGTATTTAAGATCTTAGACAGGTCATTTCACCTGTCATGGGCCTCAGTTTACTCCTCTACAAAATGATTAGATTGGTCTTTAAGGTTTCTTCCAGCTCAAAACCCTACCACTAAAAAAGGATTTGGGAACTCTTTCCCCTCCCCATCTTTCAGCCTGTTTCACCATGTCTTCTCCTTCTCTCCTTCTTTCCTCAACACCAGGAAAGGAAGAGGTGGGGGCAGGGAGTGTCGTTGCCATGTGGCAGAGCCAGTCAGGGATGTAACCCTCCGTCATGACTGATAATCAGAATCAATAACAGCTGATGTCTGTAGGACACTGGAAGGTTTGCAGAGCGAGTAGATACATGATCTCATTTGAGCCTCGTAACAACCCTGTGAGGTATGCGCTCCAGGTACTATTGGCATCTCCATTTTACTGATGAGGAACTTGGGAATCAGAGAGGGTGGATGGGTGGGTGACTGCCTGTAATCATCACGACAGGGAAATATCTGAGGCAAGCTCCCAATCCAGGGTCTCTGATTCCAAATCCACCATGCTGCCCATTGGGTTCCACACTACCAATCCCAGTCTCTCTTTCAAAGGGTTATTTTACAGATTCAGGATTGTGGAAGACAGACCTTCTATGGGAGGGGTTCCTGCCCCCAGTGCTCTCAAATAGCTCTACTTTCTCCAGTCCAGTCTATAATCAAACAAAGGAATCTATGGGAAGCGCTTTACAAACCTTAAAGTACTATAGAAATATTAACAAACCATTCAGGTGGTATGGTATAGAGAGCTGGTCTTGGAGTCAGGAAGACCTGAGTTTGAATCCTGCCATAGAAACAAGCTCTGTGAGCCTTGTCAAGTGACTTAACTTTGCTGTGCCTCAGTTTCCTCATCTACAAAATGGGGATAATAATAACACCTACCTCACAGGGTTGTTAAATGGTTCGAATTATATTATGCTATATAAATGTTAGCTCTTATTTTCAGATACATTACTAATACCTTAATGGGAATTAGGTTTAGGCTTTACTCCTCCCAGAAGTACCACCTTAGTATAAGAAGTCTGGAATGACTCCAAAGGAGTGACTAATGGTAGTATTTCAGGCACAGTGATACCTGATACCTTTTTTTTGGGGGGGGGCTTCTTGATCCCCTTCATCACCTTCTTAGCTGTTAGGGCAATCCTGCCTATACTAATTCTTATGGGATTTAGAGTTGGAAGAGTGCATTGATTGTTCAGCTGGAGCATTGTGATAATGGCTACCACGTGTCCGAGGCTGACAAAATGCTGTACATACCTTATATCATTAGATCTTTGCAACAACCCTGGCAGGTTATTGCTATTATTATTCCAGGTTTACAGATGAGGAAACTGAGGCTCCAAGAGATTAAGTGACTTGCTCAGAGTTGGACAGTAAATATCTGAAGTAGGATTAGAACCCAGGCCATCCTGACCTTAGGCCCAGCACTTGATCCACCCATAAGGTTAGATTTGAACCCAGGTCCTGCAAATACAAATCCATCTTTCCTCTACACTACAGTGTCTCCTCTTTTGGATCCATTCTGGCTCAGACTTCTTAGATCTCTAACATCTCTGACTGACAGGTGTGCTGGAGCCAACTTGAATTGGGAGAGGCGCATTTCCATCTCAAAATCTGCAAATGTTACAAAACAGGGCTTGATTTATTGTTTTGTCGATTGCCTAGACTTGAGAAAGGGAAGGAGAAAATGTTCATAATGCAGATTATTAAGAATGCAGACTAAACGTCTATCCGGTGTGCATTTTTTTCCTGGAGAGGTGGTTGTTAAACATTTGCCATCACAGCCCTGGTTTGAAAAGTAGACTCTAGGATTTGGGGCTTTAGAGCTGAAAGGTACCTTAGAGGTCCTCTGGTATAAGCCCCTCCTTATGCAGAGAAGGCAGCTAAAGCCTGGAGAGGGAAAGTGACTTGCTTAAAGTCAAACAGGTAGTTGCTGCATAATTGAAAGGACTGTTGGAAATGTTCAAAAGAGGGCTTCCGAGTCAGGTAACTTTCTGTGGCCCTCAGTTTCCTCTGTTATAAAATCAGGGCATTGGACCTAATGACCTCTAAGGGCCTGCCCAACTCTAAATCCACATCTTCTGCTCCCTCTGAGTCTTGGTCCAACTCTTGAGATACCCCGTCTCTGTTCTGGAACTCTTCAGTCAAACAGCTGTCCACGGGACAAGGGCTGTTTAAAGCTGCACGTGTTAGCTATAACAGTTTCCCTCTCTAGTAATGCTTGAGGCTAGACACGTAACAGCTTCTCAAATCTTTGCTTGATTGAAGAATGGAAAGGGCCTGAATGGCTATAAAGAATTGGCAGGAGACCGTGGGAAGTGTAGGATTCAGCAGAGACAAGTCATTACTAGATGGTGGCTGGCGGGTTGCTGCTCTCCAGAAATACGTGAGCTGGTCCAAGTACTCTAAGTAACAGATGGCTTTGTCATGGCCCATAGCATCCCCGTTGCTGCTCATCAAGCCTCTTGTGTTTTCTGACAGAAAGGGCCCTGGCTTCCAAAAGACTTTGGTCCCAGACCAGTCTCATCACAGAGTTTCCACTGCCCTGTGCCTGCTCCGTTTCCCAGGTCCAGTCTATATTAGGGGTGTTTGGGCCTTCCAATCTGCAAGCTTTTATGAGGATGGACTTCACTCCCACACAAAGAAATATTGGAGAGGCTAGAGCTAAAAAAACTCCTCTTAACCAAAACAAGGCACTAAAAACTGAACCCCAAAGTCCCTGTTTAATAAATCAAACAAAACAAAATCATTGTTTTAACAACCTTGTCTCTTACTCATAGAGCCTCACAAGAGCCCTCAGAAGATTAGGGGCTTTCCATTTTTCTCCAGTTAGTTTTAACAGTTAATAGTCAAAAGGGGCCCTTCCTGCCGAGGGTTGTGTGGATGATTTCTGAGCACTAGCAACCTATCTAGCAGCCTTCGGGCATTTATGTTCCATCAATCTTTCTGACTACACTCAGGAAGAATTAGCTAGTCAGGCACCCAAGGCATCTTTATCTGTCTCCTAATGTCACTCATACATCCCCAAGCCTTTCCTTTCTATATCTCCCTCCCAGCCCCCCAACAGGTCGCTGAGAAGACCTTTGGTAGGTCTGTAACCACCAAAAGAAAGATCCCCTCTCCTTTCTGTCTCCACCCCTGCCCCCCACCATAGGCCACTGACATGACTTCATTAGTGGATCTCTAGCCCAAGAGATTCCCCCTCCCCTCTCCCACCCCTATCATTTTAGTCAGCTGTAAATATTTCAGAAGCCTATCCCTGACATGGTTTTCTCACCACCATGGACATCCTTGCTTCCCCTTTTCTGCTATACGTTACTGAAAACCTAAGACCATCTGACGTGCCTCAGAATACAAAAAGCTAGGCAACCCCGACCTCAGCCTTGAGTCCAGGCTGGGCTTTTTATATCCTTAATCCTTACTAAGACAGAACTGGTCTATTGTAGGTAAAGGGCTGTTCAACACTATGGCACCCTCTACTCCATTCCCCTCCCCACCACCACACACATGTCCCAGCAAGGGAAAAGGGAATTGCCCACCATTGTCATGTGTCATGACTGTGCTTTGGGCCAACCAAGGGGGAAAAATAAAAAAAAGGAAGTATATCTATCAGCCTCTAAGTCTCTGTGACATTTGTATGGACTGTTTAGGGGCTTTTGAAAATGTGTGATGTCAGTATTCAAAGCACGGAGGATTATTTTTCCCTCCAGCAAAGACCAGAAAAAAACACAAAGCACACATTTTTTTTTCTTAGAAGTGAGGACCAGCTTAGGGGGCCAGGCCAAGGTTGGTGAGGAGAAATCAATGCCTCCCAGGGGCTACTATGAAAAAAGCTCTACTCAGAGATTAGAATGAAATCAGTCATCCCAAATAACTGATGGTGCCAAGATCTACTGGGAATTGTAATTTAAACAGTTCAAGTCACAGGCTCATATAATTCTGAGCTGGAATGGCCTTTTGGGATATGTGATTAGTCAGTCAACAAGTCTTTATTAAGCAGTTATAAGGTGTCAGGCACTGTGCTAAATGCTGAAGATACAAAGAAAGGCAAAAATATGGTCTCTGCTCTCAGGGAGCTCGTATTCTAATGGGGGAGACAATGTGCTGATAATAATGTACATACAAGATACAGTTTAATTGAAAGGTAGTCTCAGAAGCAAGGTACTAGAAATGGGGGGGATGGGGGGGTTGAGGACGGGGAGCAGGAAAGGTCTCCTGTAAAAGGTGGGATTTGAGCTGAGTCTTAAGAAGCTAGGGTAGGTAGGAGGTAGAAGTGAGAAGGGAGAGTATTCCAGGCATGGGGACAAATGGTGCAAAACTTCTTGAAGGTAGAAATGACAAGAGTTTCCAACATATTGGGTGGGAGTGGTGATGAGAGAGAGTGAAGGGGCAAGGATGACACCTAGGTTTCAAGACTGGGTGTTTGGGAGGATGGTGGTGCCCTTGACAGTAATAAGAAAGCTGGGAAGAGAAGAGGGTTTACGTGGAACTAGAACATCTGATCCATTATGGGGTGGATGGCCTTAGAGCTAGAAGAGACCCAAGAAGTCATCCAGTCCAACCCCCGCACTTTATACGAGAGGAAACTGAGGTCTCAGGGAAAGTAACTAGTCAACATCGCACAAATAGGAAGTAACAGAGATGGGATTTGAACCCAGCTCCTCTGACTCTAAATCCAGTCTACACTATGCTGTCTACATTGACACACCAGACAATTATTACTTGCTAAAACATTGGGCCGGGACAAAGATAGTGCCCCGAGCAATTTGGTTTTTTGTTCTCTGTCCAAGGCAGTCAAGGGTTAAGAACAAGGAGGGTTAACCCTGGGTATTTGAAGGGAGGGTTGTGAATTCTGTGTGGCCCTGTCAGTACAGTAATAGCAGGGCCTAAGCTTCCCTCCCCAGGGGCCTGCCTAAATCCCTGTCATTGACCTCCATTGTGTTAACTTTGAATAGACAGCTTGACCTTGACCTTGATTGTACCTAAGGCTTGACCCAAGCCTGGGCCCTTCCTTTCGGTGAGGTAACCAGTAATGCTCAGATCCCCCAGGGGGGAATTCCCTTTCTCATCTCCCCACCCCTACTCCACCCCACCTGTTTTATTTATGGCTTGGAAAGCCCCCAGAGCTTCTGCCCTATTATGCAGCGCTTCCATCAATATCTTAGGCAACAGAAGGGCAAAGTTGCTGGCTGGCCTGCCCCAGATGGCATCTGCCAGGCCCAATCTGTGTTCAGGAAAGGCCTGCTGAGCTGAAATCGCTCTTAGGGGAAAAGCAACGGAACTGAAAAGTTTGATGTCTCTGTGCCAATGAAGGGATGAGGCCTTCACCCATAGCCCATAGCTAGCCCCCATCAGTGTTTGCATTGGAACACGATGGAATGTAGGGCTAGCCTTGGATCCCTGACAAGCACCTCCTTTGTTTCCAGTTCTTTGCTACTACCAAAAATGCTGCTTTTTATCGGTGACCTCCTACCTCCCTTACATTTGCTTACTGTTGAGAGACAGGTATGGCAAGAGTCAGGGCACCTGGGTATGGATCGTGGCTCCGATATCTGCCAGATAGAAGACCCATGGACAAGTCACTCAGTGTCTTCTCAGCCTCAGTTTTCTCATCTGTAAAATCGAAATAATACTTTATTAGATCATAGACCTAGATCTGGAAGGCGCCTCTTAGAGGTAACATAATCCAGCTCTCCATTTTATAGATGGGGGCCCAGAGAAGTTGTGACAGGTCAGGGTCACGTCACCTTCCTCCCAAGGTTATGATAAGGAAAGCGTGTTAGAAAGCTTAAAATACTAGAGCAATGGGAGTTATGCCACCATGTATAAAAGTGGGGCTGTTATTATTATCCCCCTCTTTAAGATGAAGAGGCTGAGAAGTTGCATGTCTTAAAGCTTCTCAGTGGCACAGGTTCAGTTGTCCTGCCGCTATGCCACTCAGACGCCCCTCCTGCCAAGGCCGACCCACTCACGCCTCCATCCCTAGAGGATGCTTCCAGATGCCGCAGGAAACTGATGTCATTTGGAAAGATTCCAGGGAAAAGGCCACACAGCCACTAATGGGACTAGGCCTGGAACAACAGGAGAAGGAGCCAAGCTTCATCTAAGGGTAGGACTGATTTTAACAGCTGGCTAGTGAACAAACTAATCAGAGAAATGGAGTTAGAGACAAGAATGGGCTTGCCTGGGGCCGGAGTCGTGGAAACCCGGGCCTACAAGGAGTCCGAAAGGTGACTGCAAGGCAAGTGAAGGCTGGAAGAGCCATAGGATCTTCGCCAAACAGCTCCTCTAGCCCAGGTGAGGTGTGCCCTAGAGGCTGCTTGGCACAGGAGCTGGAGCAATCAAAGCCGATCTGGGGCTAGATTTTAGTTTGCTTATGATTAGAGCTTCGAGCTCCAGAAACTAGAGTGGGCAGTTCGTCTTGGTTTTCTCTTTGGTTTTGTGGCTGCTGCTGCTACTGCTGCTGTTGTTGAAGTTCCTTTTTAGAGCTAAGTATTGGCTCTTGAGTTAGAGGGCTCAAGTCCTGCCTCTGATGCTTACTGCAGTGCAGCCACTTCACCTCTCTGAGCCTCAGTTTCCTTATCTGTAAAATGGTGGGATTGGACTATATGGCTGCGAGATCCTTTCAGACTCGAGATCTGTGAAGCCCCACCTTTGTGTAGGGACAAGGAAAGCAGAAATTTGGTACAATGACCACGTATCCTGAGTTTTCTGGACCGGTCTCAATTTTGAGAATAGGAAGTGTACTGTCAACGAGATTTTGCAAATTAGCAGACTATTCAGAGTTTGGAAAATGTGGTTATTCATTCAGGACAAGATAGTTAGGGAAATCTGAGCCCCAGTAAAGAGCAGGTGTCGGGGTGGTTGCTCCAGTAGATCTGATGTCTGTTAGGGAGGTGAAAGCTCACCACATAGACCGATGGGGGCTCACCCTATGGTTACTGATCTCTTCCTGCCAGAACCTTTCCTCACTTAGAGGTACTTGGCCCTAAGTCACAGGACCACAGATTCAGGGCTGGAAGGAACCCAGCCTGTAGCCAGTTACATGGAAGTCCTTCAAGGACTTGAGGCCTGTTTGTTTCCCCCACCCAAAATCTTTTATTCCAGCAAGATCCATGAAAATGTCTCCCATTTCTGCCCATGAAGGGCTGTCTGAGAGTGTCTACTAAATGCTGCCAAAGCGAAAAGGATGGGTAGTGAAGAAAAAACAAAGGGAAATCTCATTAGTCGGTCAATAAACATTTAAGTGCTTACTATCTGCCAGACACTGTGCTAAGCACTGGGGATATTTAAAAAAAAGAGCCAAAATAGTCCCTGTCCTCAAGGAGTTCACAGTCTAATGGGGAACACAACATGCAAACAACACTGTGCGTACAAGATGTATACAGTATAAAAGGGAGGCAATCTTAGACAAAAGGCACTAGCATTAAAAGGGACCAGGAAAGGCTTCTTGCAGAAGGTGGGATTTGAGCTAAGTCTTAAAGGCCAGGGAAAGAACCCAGAAAATGGAGGTCAGGAGAGAGAGCGTTCTAGGTGTGGAGGACAGCAGGTGAAACTGGGGTTGGAAGATGGGGTGTCATCTGGGAGGAGCCACAAGGAGGCCAGTTGAGTCTTCGGTATGTGGAAGGGCCCCTGGGAAGGGGCCAGGGTATGAAGGGTTTTAAAAGCCAGATGAGGATTTTATGCTTGATCTTACAGGTTATAGGGAGACATCAGAGTTTATGGAGTAGGGGCCGACATGGTCAGACCTGCACTTTAGAAAGATCATTTTGGGACCTGAGCGGAGGATGTATTGGAATGGGGAGAGACTTGAGGCAAAGACAGCAACCAACCAGAATTCTCTTTAGATCCTCGAAGGATTGATGACAGTCCTAGGATGGGCCAACCTTTCTGGAAGAATGAGTATGAGAAGGGAATAGGGGTCTAGGCTGGAGAGTACTGGGGAAAGAGAGGTGGGGCCATTGTGGCTAGGATGAATGAAGACAAGAGGGTGCTACTGAGATCAAGGCAAAGGAAGGAGCTGTTTTATCTGCACTGCTTAGCAGGTTGACAAAACCACACATAACTGTTTCTTTTAAATTTGGGATTTCTTTGAAATCCTCAGGTTTTATCAGACATTGCCCACTGTCAAGCAGTTATACCCACAGCTCTGTCTGTCCCTTTAGGCCCATTTTCTTTACTTCGTTTTGAGGGGGAAGGAAGAGAGCGTTTGAACTATAGAAGTCTCATTTTGTCCTGAAGCTCTAAAGCAAAGCGAAAATGAGTATTACATTTGGCTCTGTTTAGAATTCTCAGTATTTCCAGCTTTCTCTATGGAATTGATGGCTTTTCTGTGTATGTTAGGCTTGGCCTACATAATACAAAAGAACATGGGCAAAAAGTCAAAGAGGAAGAGCCCCTTGGCCTGGAGTCAGATCATCGGCCTTTGTGACCTTGGCCACGTCACTTTGCCTCTGTGGGCTTCTGTTTCCTCCAGTGTAAAATGAAGGGCTCGGATTAGATGGTTTCTAAGGGCCCATCAAGGCCCTGCATTCTAGGATTCAAGATTCCTCCTAGCTCTGATATTCTAGTGATCCATGCTCTGGATCACTACTCAATCCATCAACTGCCTTTATATATAAGTCAGTATTTAGTTATCTATCAACATGTCGTATCTTCCCAGTACAATGTAAGCTACTAGTGGTCAGATACTGTCTCACGTTCGTATCAATCCATAAGCATTTATTAAGCACCTGCTATATGCCAGGCATCGTGCCAGGTGCTCTGTTTTGGACATGTTGAGGTTGGGATACCTTCAGGAAATTCAGTTTTAAACGTCCTGTAGGCAGTTGGTGATGCCATGTTGCTCAGGGGAGAGACTGGAGCCATATGTATAGATCAGCATAGAGATGATAATTCAACCCATGGGAGTTGATGAGGTCACCAAGAAAAAGAATATAGCAAGGAAAGAGAAGGGAGCCTAACACAAAACCTTAAGGAACACCCACCGTGAAAGGGTGTGATATGGATGGTGAAAGAGTAAGAGACTGGGAAAGAGGAAAACCAGGAGATGGTAGCGTCATGAAAATCCAATAAAGCCGGCTGTGGTGTTGTCTACCCGTAGGCCCTCCTATTGGGAAGACTGAGTCTGCTTGATCGCTTGAGTCAGGAAGTTCTAAAGCTATCGTAGAGCTCAAGCTTATTGGATCTGGGCACCAAGTTTGGCACCAATACGGTAAGCCCTTGGGAATGGGGAGGGGGAGAAAGGGGATGTCACCAAGCTGCCTAAAGGGAGGTGAACTGTCCTAGGTCCCAAACAGAATGGGTTCCCTGCTTCCTTGCAGGTTATCAGTGAAGCCAGACCCATTAGTGCCTGCACTTCCAGCCTGGACAAGATAGGGAAAAAGGAAGGAAGGAAAGAGAGAGTATCTAAGTGGAGGGGATGGTCACCAGTGTCAAATGCAATGAGAACCAAAAAAAGGCGATCATATGTGGTAAAGAGATCCTTGCACACCCAAATGAGGTGCTGGCATAGGACTTTTCTGGAGGTTTAGTGTCATGGGACAAGTATTTTCTAAAGATATCAAACTCTATTAAAGTAAGTTTCTTTTAGCCATGTTTCCTTGATATTTTAATGAAAAAAAAAAACCCCATATAGTTGGCCTTTTCTGAAAAGGTAAACATTTAAGATATGTCCTCTTTCCCTCTCCTCTTCACTCCACCCACCCTTAATCCCTTGGGTTTCTATTCTTTTTCTTTTTTTCTTTTTTTTTTATTCTGACCTTGAACATTTCCATAAAAAAATAAGAAAAGGAAGATAGGATTGTATGTGAAACCACGACTTCCTATTATATGCCTATCTTTTTTTAAACATCTATCAGATTTAACATGGCAGTATTAACACTGTCCTGCTTGTCTATGCCCCCTTTGGAACTTCCTTCTACTTTATTCCATGTTTTCTAATTGTCATTCTTTTCTTTTTTTCTTCTTTTTGGGCATTAACTATCACTTTCTTCTTCCTCCTCACAACTCTTCCACATCCTCACTTCCACAATGAAAACACTGGAGGAAACAGAAGCCCACAGAGGCAAAGTGACTTGGCCAAGGTCACACAGGCAGATGGCCTGATTCCTGGCCGAAGGGCTCTTCCTCCTCAATTTCTTGCCCACATCTCTTAGACATTTATTCTGTGTATCAGTACAATATACAATTTATCAAATGCCAACTTCCCATGCTTTATAACCTAGTCCTTGCCCTCAAAGACTTACAGAGACAAACCTGATACCAAAGGGTAATTCAGTTGAAAGAGAGCTACATCTGGAGTCAGAAGACCTGAGTTTGATTCTCAACTGTGACATTTATTACCTGTGTGACCTTGGGTAAGATACTTAACATCTCTGGGCCTCAGTTTCCTCATCTGTAAATTGACGAGCTTGAGCTAGATTATCTGTATGACCCGTGGCAGTTTTAAATATCTGATCCTAGGGCAGGTAGGTGGCGCAGTGGATAGAGCACTGGCTCTGAAGTCAGGAGGACCTGAGTTCAAATCCGACCTCAGACCAAACACTTGACACTTACTAGCTGTGTGGCCCTGGGCAAGTCACTTAACCCTAACTGCCTAAAAAAAAAAAAATCTGATCCTATGATAAATAAGATACAGATTACTAACCATAATCAAGAAAGAAAAGTACATTTATAATAATGACGTAATAATTTGCAGCAAGTTGCATCGTTTCAAAGACAATTATAAAACAATTCACCTAGAAATAAAGAACTGAATAATTGCCTGTACCTAGTAGGCACTTAATAAAGATTTCTTAAATGGAATTGACTACAACTTCTCAGTGGTTTGGAAAAATAGCAAAAATGCATGTATTTCCCAGGTTGATTTGTAAATTCAATACAATGCCCAGCAAAACATCAATGGGCAAATTAATGGACTTGGCTAAAATAATAAGAAAATTTTAAATGTAAAGGCAGACCAGTAAGAATATTAAAGGGAAAGATGAAAATGCGAATTGATTTTTAGTTAGAAATGAAAATTCACTTGAATGAATAAAATGAATTCTTAATCACAATAAATGAAAATGGAGAACACTGAAAATTTTGAGAACAATCTTCCATCTCTGAAAAAAAGAATGATAATTTGGGAATTAAAACCTGAGATAAGTGACAAAAAGGCACCTGTGGTACAGTGGGGCAAGTACTAGATATAGAATCAGAGGACCTGGGTTTGAACCCTGTCTCTGCCATTTACTATGTGACTTTCGCCACCTCTCTCAGACTCAGTTTCCTTCTCTGGAGAATGAAAGATTGGACTATAGCTGATCTCTAAGAACCCTTTTAGCTCTAAATACTATAATCTACTCATCTTCATTTTACAAGTGAGGAAACTGAGGCATAGGGTGCCCCCCCAATCAAATAAATATTGTCACTAATTGATTTTGTCAGAAAGTGGTCTAAAAATAAAAACTGAATTATTGGAAATTTTTCCGTGAACAGTATCTAATTGCTCTAATTCTATCTTGCCTTCACTGATTGCTTAATAACCTTCAAGTACTTTCACCTTTGGCTTAGCCCAAAGAGCAATGGCTCTAAAGTCATTGGATGGGAGATTTACAACTAGGAAGAACTTTAGAGCTCTAGTGCTAGTTCAACCCTCCATTTTTGCAAATGAGGAAGCTGGAATGTAGCAAGGCTAAATTAATTGGCACAGATCACACGGGTAATAAGTGAGCCACTTTGCTTTTTACTGGGTTCAAATCCCGACTCTTCTATTTAGGAACTGTGTGTGTTCTTGGCCAAGTCCTTAGCTTCTCACACTGTGGCTGCTCTCTTCTATTAAATGATGGAGTTGATGGAGTAGATGATCTCTTTCTTACGAAATGCCACTGAGGCAAAGCAGAGGTTAAGTGACTTGCTCCAGGGTTACACAACTACTAAGTGTCTGAGGCTGGATCTGAATTCAGTTCTTCCTGGCTCCAGCTGCCTCAAGTCATGGTCATGGCCAGACCCATCACGTCCTCTGGCTCCGATGCTGGTACACTTTCCACTGGATCAGGTAGGGGAAACAGTGGGGAGCTAGCCAACGACTGGAGGCTGCTTTGCAAAGATCAATATTTACTTAACAGGACTTTGCTGCCAGTGAGATAAGAATTGTAGTTTACACAAAACTTTCTAGGAACTCGGCAGGATATCTGCCCTGGGTGGCCAAGTCAACACCATTCACTGCTGATAGAAGCTGTCAGCCAGAAGAGGAAAACCAAAAGGTCTAACTACCGCGCCTCAAGTCTTACCTACTAAAGTCTTCAAAGGACACAGTGACAAGTTAGCCTTAATGAACTAATTAGGTAACAGCTGGACAAGAGGCACATCGTGCAGTTTCTTTGTCAGAGGAAAGAAGGGCGACAGAACTCTGAGGCCAGGGCCGTGAGAAGGCCCCTCCTGGGACCTCTCAAGCGTCATTGGAGACCTTGTACTTGGCCCAGTGCCCGACGCTAGGACGTGAGCAGGTGCAGTGGAAAGAACTCCCAGGCCCGACTTGGCATCTCCACTGAAATACTTGCAGACTGGGTGACCTTAAGTTGGTCCCATCCCATCTCTGAGCCTCCCTTTGCGTGCTGGGAGCACGGGAATTAGGAAATAGCCAGAGGGGCGGTGGCATTCCTTGCCCTGCCTTGCCCAGAGTGCTTTGTTCATTTGACGGCCATAGCTCTGTGCAGTATGAAGAGCTGGACAAATGTGAGGGGCCATTTCTGTGCATCCTGGAGCTGAGTGTGGACAAAGAGCGATTTCAGTTCAGCAGGCCTTTCTTGAACACAGACTGGGCCTGGCAGATGCCATCTGGGGCAGGCGGGCCAGCAACTTTGCCCCAGGGTGCCAAAATGTTTATGGCACCCACAGCACTTACACATACATACCCACCCACTCCCAACCAGGTAGAAACACCTAAACTTGTTGTTAGCATCTAGTTGGAAAGAATAATTAAAGTAGGAAGCTACCAGATTTTCCTCTGCCCCTTTTCCCAAGCCACACACCACAAATGAAACCCTGGTCCTGTTTCCTCTGGATAGCACCCTTCCCCCCGCACCTGCAGCACTCCCCGGTAACCCAGGGTCTCCACACACAGGGGCCATTGTCTCTTCCACCCAGGGCAGTGTCCTGGGGCTTCTTTCCCCTCCAGGCTACGTGTCCTGAGATCCAAGGGCTCTCCTCATCCCTCCGCTTCCCCTCCCTGGAGCAGAATTTGTCTTAAAAAGTTGATTAAAAGGTACCTTTCATTCTGCTTGCCTGGGGGGTGGGGTCAGAGGGGGTGAGGAGGGTCAGGAGCAAGGTGAGCTGTCCTAAGTACTATGGGAAGCTGGTAGCCTACATTCCTGGAGTAGGACTTCTCGCCAAATTGGAGAAACTTATATGAAATAATTGGAATAAGGGGTAGCTAAAGAAGTGAATACAATAAGAATTCACATTTATATAGCATTTTGAGGTTCACTAGGAACCTTCTGCTCAGTGCACAGGGTAAGATGTACCAAGCTTCCAAATTACTGGGAAGACATAAACTGGGAGAATTTCCCTAAACAAGATCCCTGAATACTGCCCTTCTGGGCTGCTGAAGCACAGTTGGCAATAGAGAAGGTGTCCCAAAAGTCTTAGAATAGTTTTAAGCTTTATTAGCTTGCACTGAGCTTTTGGGACACTGTATTTTAGTTCCAGGGAAGTGGGCCCTGCTGTCTTCGGGGTGGCAGTCAGACAGATCTGAGTTCAAATCCTTCTACTAAGGACTACAGTTAGCTGTGCGGGCCCAGGCCAAGTCACTTAATAACAATAAGAAACATTTATTTTATCTTAAAGTTTGCAAAGCAATTTACATATATTACTTAAGCCTCAGCACAACCCTTTCGTGTAGGTACTTACAGATATTATAAGAAAGGAAATCAAGGTTCAGAGGTTAAGTGATTTGACCATGATGCCACAGCTAGTAGGTGGCAGAGGTGGCATTTAACCCCAAATCTTCCAGTCTTCAAGTCCCACACTCTATCCATTACGACACACTGTCTCAGTTTTGTTGTCTGTAAAATGGGGATAAAACTTGTAGTACCTACCTCAGGGAAATGATTGTGAGGTATAAAGGAGATAATTATACACAGAGTATCTCAAAAGTCTAGTTTAGGTGGCAGCTAGGTGGCACAGTGGATAGAACACTAGCCCTGGAGTCAGGAGGACCAGAGAACAAATCCAGCCTCAGATACTTGACACTTCCTAGCTGTGTGACCCTGTGCAAGTCACTTAACCCCACTGCCTCACCAAAAACAAAAGTCTAGTTTAAGCTATTAAAGCTTAAAATAGCATTAAGACTTTTGGGACACCGTCTATCTAGATATGAATTGATACATGTTGACCTACTTTTATATATCTCACTTTGCAAACTTCAAGCATTGCATTAAAGTCGATCATTAATATGAGTACAGATAAAACGGACATTTACCTCCTCCTTACTGGACTTGCAGTTAGAGGAGCTGGGTTTGAATCCTGGTTCTGACATTTATGATCTGTGTAACCTTGGGCAAGTCATTTCCCCTCCCTAGGCCTCAGTTTCCTCTTTAAAGTGAGAGATTTGGACTAGATGATCTCTGAGATTCCTTTGAGCTCTTGACTGTATGGTCTGAAAAATCCCTTTAGGTTCTAAATCCTGTGATTCTGTGATGGGGAAGGAGAAGCCAAAATTTCCCCAGTTATCAGTAGTATATGTATAAATATGAGAAGCTGTATAGCGCTGGTACGGTGAGGAGAGAGCTGGCTGTGAGGCACACATTTATCCAAGTCCCACTCTGACATAAATGGGCTGTACAATGTTCAAAGCGCTCCAGCCAAGGATCAAAGACCATAAGTTGCATAGAAAGTGCCAACCTGCATCAGTAGGAAGATGTCTTCAATTGGAGGTTCCTTTCACCAAAGAATAACAGGTCTAGCCCCAGTCTATCCATCCATCCATTCATCCATCCATTCATCTATGTCTTGTCTATCTATCTATCTATCTATCTATCTATCTATCTATCTATCTATCTATCTACCTACCTATCTACCTATCTATCTATCCCTCCATCTTTCCCTCCATCTATCTATCCATCCATCTGTCCATCTATGGATGTCTGAGTATGTTGTGGCCTTGGTGGGAGAAAGAAAGAAAGAAGTGACTAATAATAGTGATGATGAGAACTTAGGTTTCTAGAGAGCCGTAAAACTTCCAATAACTGCATGAGGTACGTAACGGAGGTGTATTTTCTCCATTTGACAGATGAGGAAACTAAGGCTCAGAAGGTAGAAGTAGTGCTGCACTTTTACAAGAAGGGGCTCAGTTTAAAGCATCGAGTTGGGCAAGGAACAGAAAAGTCAGGGAGCCTCTAGACTTTCTTCACTAAGATTATTAGTAAAAAGGTTTGTCTTTGTATGAGATCCCGGCCTGGAGGCTTATGCCTCTCTCTAGAGCAAGTTAGAGGCTGTGGTTTTTAGCTGATTCTCTTCCAGGCAGAAAATATGTGAAAACACACAAAACCAAACCAAACCAAAAACGCTGAGCATGAAATCCATGGAGCTTGTGACAAACAGGAAAGTATTGAGTATCATTGCTCTTTTTCTTCCTTCAAAAGCATCCTTAGGCCAGGGAGCCACTCTCTGCCCCATGAACCCTGCTGTTCTCTTCTTAAAATACCTTTGAATACTCTGAATGATAAGGGGCTTCAGGAATCAGCCAGCGTAAACATTTCAATTTACAAACATGGGAAATTGAAGCCCAGGGAGGGGCAGTGACTTACCAAGGTCACTTAGTCACTAAGTAGCAGAGCCAGGATTCAAAGCCAGGCTCACTAGCTCCAAATCCAACCCTCTAAGCTTTGTAAGCTTTCATCGTTTACCATAGAAACACAAACACAGATTATTGTTTTGAACCATGTAGTTCACCATGGAGACCTTAGGATACCCTCCCAGGACCATACTCTGGTAGGCACTCTATAAACACTATTGACCAAACATTTTTGATGTGGTTCCAGTGTATAGAGAGCCCTGTGCTCAAGCTGGGAGAGATTCAGGGAGGGACCTCACACAATCTTAGGCCACATGGAGTGACATCTAACATCCATCTGTACTGTACTCTCTGTTGGTCAGAGCAGAATTAGAGCACTGTGTATAGTTGCAGGCATCATATTTTAATAGAGATATTGTCAAAGTAGAGTGTGGCCAAGGGAGGGAGACCGGGGCCTTGTCAGGAGTTCAGAAGCTCTGACAGCTGAA
>NW_020944469.1:2388205-2484260 GCF_900497805.2 Vombatus ursinus
TTTACTGGTACCACATTTGAGAAGCAGGGGTTTAGTGGAAGGAGTGACCAGTGGAAAAGGGACAAAACTGGTTTCAGAAAAGAGAACAAAGAAGAGAAGACTATTGGGAAATGAAGGGGGATAAATGGACCACAAAATGCTAGTGTTTGGTAAAAACAAGAATGAAACAGGCAGCAAGATGTAAGGGAGAAAACTCAGGTGCCACGAGTTAGGAGGGGGCCTCATCCTCCACTGCTCGGCTCTATACCAGCCCCCAGGTGTCCTCTGCTCTCACAGGCCTGAGTCTCAGAGTCTCACTCCCTACTGTTGTCACCAGCCCTGTTTCTACTCTGCCTTTGGGGTACCTAGGTTCCTCTCAATATGTTAGCCTTGGTGTCCCAAACCCCTTCTTCCTTTTACTCCATCTGAGACAAGAGTGGGGTTTTCAAAACATAATTCATTAGAGAGAGAGAGAGAGAGAGAGAGATGAGGCTGACATTCGACTCAATTTAACAAGCATTTATTAAATGCCTCCTGTGTAGAAGGTCCTGGGCTACTGGGGATGCTAAGGCAAAAAACCAAACAGTCCCTGCCTTTACAGAGCTTATATCGTGTTAGGGGAACAGGGATATAATGCAGACATTGGTAGATAAGGAATTGCTTATAACATTTAAAATTTTTTTCTTGATGTCTTTTGTTTTTACATTACCTTCTAATTCAAATATATCTCCACCCACTTCTTAAGACACTTACCAACTGTAGGACTCTGGACAAGTCACTTAACCTCTGACTGCCTCAGTTGCTTCAGCTGTAAAATGGGGATAATAACAGCACCTATCTTCCAGGGTTGTTGGGAGGATCAAGTGAGATGATGATTGTAAAGGGTTTGGCACATAGTAGGTGCTTAATAAATGTTTGTTTCTTTCCCTTCTCTTCCTTCTCCCCAGAAAGCCATCCCCTGTAACAGAGTATAAAGAGGGGGCAGTTCAACAAAACTAACCAATACATGGACCAACTGATAGTACATACAGTTACTGGAATGGAAAGTGTGTCAGGGGAGTAATATAAAATGATACTTGGAGCGGTGGGTAGGAGCCAGACTGTGGAGAGCTTTAAATGGCAGGCTGATGATTTTGTATTTTATCCTCGAGGCAATAGGAAGCGATTGAAGATGTTTTTAGTAGGGGAAGGGGGGACTTGGTCAGATAATTGATTCTCACCACAGTGGCTTTTACAGATCTTCTTATCCCTCCTCAAACCTTCAACAGCAACCTTTTCTCTAACCCTGAAAAAAATTGAGAATATTCTCTGAGTTTCCTCTTCCCCCCTCCTCCTCATCTCACATCTCTTAGACTTCTTCCTCCACTATGTTCTCCTTCATGCCTGTCTTACACGAAGAGGCGGCCTTTCTCATTGTCAAAGCAAACCCCTTTAAGATGTACCCTTGATCTCATTCGCTCCCAACTTTTCCAATAATTTGTCCTCACTATCATCTCTTGACTCGTCAATCTCTATCTACTAGCTCTTTCCCTGCTGCCTAAAAACATACTATGTCTCTCTCATCCTTAAAAAACCCTCATTTGATCCTACCACTCCCAATATCTGTGGTCCTTTATCTCTCCTTCCATTCTTGGTTCAACAAATTGAGGAAACCATCTATGCTAAGGGCTTCTACTCTTCCCCCCTCCTCTGGAACCTCACCCCCATTCACTTACTTCTAAACCCTCTGCAGTATGGCTTCAGATCTCATCATTCAAATGAAATTGTTCTCTGCAAAGTTACTAACGATCTCTTAATTGTCAAATTGAATGGCCTTTTCTTAGTCATTTATCCTTCTTGACCTCTCTGCAACTTTTGATACCATCACCATCTCCTGTAGGATACTCTCTCTTCTCTAGGTCTTTGTGACACTGCTTTCTTCTCACTCTTTTCCTACCTGTCTGACTACTCCTTCTTTGCTGAATCTTCATCCAGGTCATGCCCCCCCCACCAGGCTCTTTCCTCAGCCCTCTCCTTTTTTCCCTCAAACTGTGGGTTGCCCCATATGGGGTTGTGACCCACAGTTTAAGAACCCTGAAAAGGTCACAAGTGGAAAAAGTTTAAGAAGCCTTGCTCTATCCTACCTTACTTGGTGATCTCATCGACTCCTATGGACTGAGTTATTATCTTCTATTACCTCCAGCTCTATAAATCTAGCCCTAATTTCTCTCCTGTATCACCAACTAACTGCCTCTTGGACATCTCAAATTGGATATCCCATAAGCATCTCTAACTCAACATGTCCAAAACAGAATTCATTACCTTTTCCCCAAACTCTCTTTTCTTCCCAACTTTCCTCTTACTGTATTCTCCATCATTCAGGCTCACCACCATACTCACTCCACATATCCATTCCATTGTCAGGTCTTGTCATTTTCATCTTCACAATATGTCTCAAATAGGTCTGATTCTCACCACCTTCACCTGGACTATAACGGTAGTCTTCTGGCAGGACTCCCTGCCGCAAGTCTCTCTCCAGTACAGTCTGTTTGTACTCAGCTGCTAACGTGATTTACCTAAAGCTCAAGTCTGACTGGGTCACCCTCTCCCTACTTAATAAACTCCAGTGGCTCCTTAATACCTTCAAGATGAAATATAAACTCGTTTGGCATTTAAAGCCCTTCACAACCTACCCTTTTCCTACCTTCCCAGTCTTCTTACTTTTTCATTTTCCACTGAACACTTCACAATCCAGTGACACTAGCCTTTTTGCTGGTATCCTCACGCATGTCACTCTATCTGCAGATTCTATGCTTTTTCACTGGCTATCCCCTATTTCTTCAATACTCTCTCTCCTCACCTCTGCCCTGACCTTCCCTGGCTTTCTTGGAGATTGAAGTCAAATTACGCCTTCTACAGGAGGCCTTTCCCAGCTTCCCATCCCCCTGTTAATGCTTTCCCTATGAGATAACCTTCTACTTGTAACATGTCTTTTGTATGTACACAATTATTTACATGATATCTTCCCTTAGTTAGAATGTGAGCCCCTGGAGGGCTTTGCCTTTCTTTGTATCATAGCACTTGGCACACTTAGTAAACTGTTATGGACTGATGGACTGGTTGTTTTCTAAACATTAGTTTGGTAGCTGAGTGGAGCTGATAGATTGGAGAAAGCAGCAACTGGAAGAAGGGAGATAAATTCGGGGATTTACAGTAGACTATGGGAGAAGTAATGAGGGTCTGAGACTACAGTGGTGGCTATATGAGTACAGAGAAAGGAAGAGATAGTGGGGAGGCAGAATCAACCAGCCTTGGTAACTGATTGGACATGGAGGTCGACGGAGAGTCAAGGAGGACTCTGATGTTATAAACCTTGGTGACTAGAAAGATCACGGTGCCCCAAATTGAAACAGGGGATTTTAGAAGATGAATGTGTTGAGGTGGGGGGACACAATGAATTTTGTTTGGGATATATTAAGTTTGACATGCCTATGGGACATCCAGTTAGAGATGGGGGTCATGTGAGACTGGAGGCTAGGAGAGAGATTGGGGCCGGATATGTAGAACTGATGAGATCACCACGTGAGATAGTATAGAAGGAGAGGAGAAGAGGGCCCAGGATAGAGCCTTAAGGGATACCCACCGTTAATGAGCATGACCTGGTTGAAAATTAAGTAAAGGAGATTAAGAAGGATCTGTCAGACTTGTAGGAGAGGCATCAGGAGAGATGAGCATTACAGATGACAAGAGAAAAGAGAGTGCCCAGGAGGAGGGGATGGGTCTACATCCATGAAACAATTCCATAACAGCATCTGGCCTAACGTGTTCTATACGTAAAGGAGGTGGGCATTCAGACTCAGTGCCAAAGTTCAGAGGAGAGAGAAATCAGTCCATTTTTCTAGGGCTGTGAAAGGACTGTCATACTCATTTTATAGGTGAGGAAAGAGGCCTGGGTACAACCGGCCACACTCCACAAGCTGGAGAGTGCCCAGCCTTGCCCAAAGAAAAGGAGAGCTTTCTGTTCCTCTTTCACAGGCCACCACATCCTCCCATTTCTTCTTTGGAAAGCCAAGCAGTTATGGCTGGGAGTGGGGTAAGGTGAGGTTGGGTGGTCAGAGGAGTAGATGGGAGGCTTCCCTTGAGCTTAGTTTGGCAAACACATTTGGAGCACCTGCTGGGTACCGAGTTCTAGGCAAGGTATTCCAGGGCTACACTGGAGAAAGGCATGGGCCTTGCCCTCAAGGCGCTTAGGAGGGAGTGTACCATGAAACCACAGACACAGGAAAAAAATGAGTGGACTAGGAGTATGAAAGTGGCATAGAAAGCTCCAGAATACTGGAAGAATCCATGGGAAGAAGGGATGGCCTCTAGCTAGGGCTCTAGTTTTAACTCTGCTCCTGACACCAGCAAGGTTCTCTGTGCCTTCCTAGGGCCTCATTTACACACATGGAATCTGTGCTTCTGTGCCAGTAGGAGAAGCCTAGAGGAGACTTCCTCCCTGCTTCAACACTCCCCCTGCCCCAGGCATTCTTCCTTCTCTAAGACAGAGGCCTCCTAGTATAACCCTTTTATCACAAACCCATTTCTCTCAAACTCAAGTGAGGCACCTCGTTCGAGCATGGAACACTTGGTGTTCCAGAAGATCCGGAGCCTTCAGGATTTAGAAACTGAGCTGAACCTCCCTGAACTCCCATTCAAGGAAGCATTTAGTAAGTGTGTGCTGTGTGGCAGACCCCAAGCTGGTTCTGGCCATACCAAAACTAAAGTGAAAAGTCCCTGCCTTCGAGGAGCTTCCATTCTCCTGGCAAGAACATGTAGTCAGTACATGTTATAGTCAACACAAAATATATTCCAAGTTAAAACAAATAATTTAGGAAAGGGAGATGGAGCAATGATGAAAACTGGGGTGGACAATGTAAGAAAGGCCTCATTTAAGAGGGGGTACGAGCTGAGCCATGATGGAGCTAGGGATTCCCAGAGGCGGAGGCAAGGAGGAAGTGCATGCCAGGTATGGGGACATAGCCTGTGCAAAAGCACAGAGGCCAGAGATGGGGTGTCATTTATGGGGGTCAGCTTAGCTTGAACATAATGTATATGGGGGGGTAATACAAAATTAGTTGGGAAGAGTAGGGTGGAGCCACACCGTGAAGGGCTTTAAATGACAAACAAGTTTGTATTTTATCCTATGGACTGTGCTCTTAGGTCCTTTTCAGTTTCTGGCTCCCATCAAAATGTAATGGAAAGAGCCCTGAAATCTACTGGTTGGTAGCTGTGTGACTGTGAGCCAGGTGCTTGCCTTCTCTGGACCTCAGTTTCTTCTTTAGAATGAGAGGATTGGACTCAGGGAGCTCTCAGACCCCTCCTGTGATTTGTGGCACCAGGATCCTTGGTCATGCTCCTTGTGGCAATCCTGCTTCTGCTACTTAGTCCCTAGGTGACCCTTGGGCCACGTCCTTTCTCTGAGGCTCAGTTTCCCTACCTAAACAATGAGGAGGTTGAACCAGTTGATCTCCAAGGTGCTGTCCAACTTCCCAAACTGACTCAGACTCCCTAGGGGCTCCCAAGAGAACCTGTGTGGTGACTGCAAAGGAGAACCTTACGGGGGACGGGACACTGGTTTCGTGTTTTCTGATGCACAGCTCTGGTCTTTTGAATTCTTCTGCACCAATGAAATGGAGAAGAAATAAGGGTTGATGACATCACCTATCTAGGGCACCTACCTTCAGCTCGTTTCTGTGGTGAGACACCACGCACATTTAACTTCCTCTTCAAACAGCACACTGTGCATTTTATCAGCAAGCTCCTATGTCACTGGGGCCCTGCTGCTGCTCCCCAGGCTTCATGCTGTGTCACCGAGCTGCCAGTCCAGGGTGAGCCACAGGGTAAGTGTCACCATGTGGGGTTTAGCCAGGACCTGACTTCACCCAACAGCCTAGCCATGGAGGCTGGCCACAGGAGGAGGAGAGGTCTTGGCAAGCCTGGGACCTCAAAGCTTTCCCCAGGGTTCCATTCTCGGACAAGCTCTTCTACCAGAAGCTGCTGAAGAGCACAGAGACAGAGGAGCTGGCCAGGCCCAGGAGGCCGAGCAAAGGTAGCCTCCTCCCACTCCTCGGCTTCAGTGGCACATAGGGGTCCAGGTGGAGCCCAGCTCTGGGCACTCACTGGGGGAGCAGAGACTTCCCAGCTGGAAAGGACAGAGAACATCAAATTCAACCCTCCCATTTGACAGATGAGGAAAATGAGGCCCAGAGAGGGGAAGTGATTTGATTTTCCCACCTCTCAGAGGACAAGAAGGAGAGAGGCTGTTTCCACATTTGGGGGTGATTGGCTCAGAAAGAATCTGTGTGTTTCAAAAAAAAAGTCCTTGTGCTAAGCCATTGGAGACATGCGGGCTAGAGATTTGGAGAAATGAAATCTGTCATGTTGCAGCTTTCTGCCGTGTGCGAGTCTATCAGGAGGCATCAACAGGAGAGGGGTGTGGTGGGAAGGAGGGCGTTGGTTGTTCTAGAAGCACTTCGTATTGGAATGGAAAAGCTCTAGGGGTTGTCCACTGTCCCCCACCCCAGGATGAGAAGTGAACTCTAGTTCTCTCTACCCTAAAGTCTTGGCTTGGTATTTAGGGACCCATTCTGTTTTCAGCTGCAGATGGAGCCCAGACTCTGAGCTCCTGAGGAATGGAGTTGAGTCGATGAGCTCCAGAGTCAGCTCTGGCATTCCTCAGGGTGCTCTGGTTAACTCTCTCATTACCAGTGAGCTTCAAATCCTTGAATGGTAGCACCTCTCTGGGCCTTAGCCAGGAGCTTTACGGGGTGAGTCAAAAAGAGGTTTCCCCCTGAGGATGGGCTGTGCCCAGTCTGTCAGAGCCATGACCAGTTAGGGGAGAATAAAAACAGGTTCTAGTGTTTCCTCTGGGAGTAGCTATCTAGTCACAGGGCTGTAGAAGGGATAAGGCGCATGTATTTTTCATTGTCTAGACCCCCCATCGGGCATAATCTCTACCTCTATTACCTGGTTGTTTCAGCTTCTCAGTATATGGAACCTGGGGAGATTGTTAGTGATAGAAAGGGAAGCCAGCATATTGGGGCAGGGAATGGCAGGAGATGTTGCTAGAGATGTAGCAAGCGTCTGTGGTGACAGCCTTTGCAGCAGGCTGGGAAATCCACGCAAGAAGAGATTTCCAGTCCAGACAAGTGGAGCATGGCTCCACCTTTCTGGGCCCCAGGGAGTTCCCTTTTGGGCTCACCTGGGAACATTGCCCAAATGGCTCCAATGTCAAGCTGCATGGCTTCCAGGTAGAAGAAGGCATTCCAGGGGCAGTTTCCTCCAGGATTTCTCTGGCTATCTTGGAGGGATCACAACAACAGCTCTTGGTGCAAGGGATGCTCAGCTTGAATTTAGCCCAACGGCCCAGAATAAAGTGAGTCTGTGGCAGAGCATAGTTTCCCAGGGGGCAGGGTAGAAAGCTGGGATGCAGAACGCTAGTGTTGAAGAGGGCCCGAGAGATCACTTGGTCCAGCTGGACCAGGGATTCTTCACCCTTGTTGTGTCATGGACCCCTCTGGCAGGTCAGTGAAGCCTAGGGACCCCTTCTCTGAATCATCCTAAATGTGTAAAATAAAATATGTGAGATTACAAAAGAACCTTATATATAAAAATGTTTTTAAAAACAAGCTCGCAGACCCCAGTTCAAGAACCCCTAGTCCAATTTAATCTTACTTGTAAAATCCAGTTATTTTTCAGATGAGGAGCCTGAGGTCAGAAAGGGGAAGTGGTGTGTCTACTGTCCTGCAGTGAGTTAGAGGCAAAGAAGCGTGCTTTCCTGCCTTCTGGCTCAGTATTCTTTCCATTGTATACCTTGGTTGTTGTCCAGGAGAGATGCCAATGTGCCTGATCTGGCCATTTGGATGGGAAGATTCATTCTGGGATGTTCATTCACCCTTACCTGGTGCCATAAGCTTCAGAACAATTGCATAGGTACGATGAGGGTACCTGAAGGATTGGAGCAGGAGAGAAAATAGCCCCTGGGCAACTTAATTAGAGGGGGCCAGAGGGCTCCCTAGGAGGGAACTGTTTGCTTTCGTGCAGGTCACTTTCTCTCTCTGAGCCTCAGTGTCCTTTTCTGTAAAGTGAGGGTAGGGATGAGAATCCTTATACTCCCTTGCTCCCAGAGCTATTTTCAAGGAAGTCTCTTGGTCAGTTTTCAAGCTAGGGAAATAGGAGTGATGATTAGGCCCAAAGTCCGTAGATACCCCACAGACCTTCCTTAAAAGATATTGAACTTTTTTTGGCCTGCCACACCCCCATGAGAACAGAGTGTCAGTTTCATGACCACAGGCAAACATTTTGTAAGTAATTTCTCTTTTTTCAAATGAAAAAACAGCAATCAGCTACCCCAAAAGAAATGAACCCAGAAGTTCTGAAATCTGGTTTACAAGCTCGGGGGGGTAGGGAGGGACCAAGGTACTTGCATATTAGCTGAGAGGTTTAACACTCCCCCACTCTGGATTTCCTGGACCCACCTCATTAAAAACAAGTGTCACAGCTACTGAGCTTGGGAATGACTGGGCCACCCTCAAACTGAGGGAGGTCATTGTGTACTCAAGCAGAAGTGCTTTCTAGAAGCTGGATGGACCCCTTTTGGCTTTTGAGTACCTGTTGATTCTGACCTTAGGGGAGTCAGCTGGGGTGGGAGAGAGCTAGCCCTGCTTTTAGAATCAGGTAGACCTGGTCTTCCACTCTTGCCATGTGTGACTGTGGGTGATGTGTGGACCATTGCTCTCTCTGCACCCAAATGTCCTTCTCAGCAAAATGAGGGGATTAAATGGAATGATCTCTACTGCTCCTTCTAGCTCACTGTAGAGAAGTAGCTCAAAGTTAAGCTTGGACAGGTAACTCCTTGGAGTAGAAGGTGGGGGCAGGCAGTTAAAATCAATTGGGAAGCTAAAAAGAATTTCTTTTGCTGTTAATTTATCACACACAAATGGTCCAGTCTCATCAGATTTGTCCAAATCAGTCTGTCATTGTGACCTCCTGTGAAGTAAAGTGAAGGATCATAGGATTTTGAGCTAGATGGAGCCTCAGAGGTCAATGCTATCATTTTAAATATGAGAAAACTGGGGCCCAGAGAGAGAAAGGGACTCACCTAAGATCATAGAGGCAAGGAGTGGGAGAGCCAGGCGGCTAACCCAGGACCTCTGGCTCCAAAGTCGCTTCCCTGGAGGGAGTCATTTAACTTCCTTGGGCCTCTCTCTCCTCCCCTACAATGAGGAGGCTGAGCTCCATGATTTTGAAGGTCTTTCCCTTTGCAGCTGCTATACTTTGGTCCTAGCAGATAATTTAGAGCTAGAAGAAACCTCAGTAGGTCTCTAATCCAACCTCCTCATTTTACAAGTGAGGAAAATGAGGCCCAGAGAGGGAAAGGACCCCCCCCCCAGGTACTTTGGAAGGGCTTCAAGCCCAGTTCTTTGGATGCCACACCTAGGGTTCTTTAATGACCAAATTCATGGCCCACAGCAACAATTCAGGCCTTCTTCGGGATTCAGATTGGTGCGCGTAGGCAGCTGGCACCAGAGCCCATTTGCAGGATTTCATTGGCCAAACATGAGAGGAACATTGGATTCTTGGCTCTATCCCTCACTAACTGTGTGCCCATAAGCCAGTTCCACCCCTACCCTAGGGTCCCTTTTCTCATCTTAGAAAATGGGGATGAGAACTCCCTTCCTTGCTGTGGGGAAAGTGGGAGAGAAAGGGGGAGAGATTCCTGCTGGGCCATCCCCCACAGACTGATGAGGTTGGAAAATGCTGTCACTTCCACAGAAAGGGAAGAGGAAGGGAAGGCAAGGAGGCACAACTCTCTGGGCCACTTACCTCTTTCCTGTCACAAAAGTCAGTGTAAGAAAGTAAGCCCATGCACTCAGTCTCACTGACTGGTCGAGGATTTAATTGTTCGAGGGGCATTGGCATTTAAAAAGAGGATGCACTGGAGAGCATAATGCTTAATCCAAAGGAATGAAGCTCCAATGGTCAACTTGCAAGCATCAGCAGGGGAACGCATTATGGCGCTGCATAGGGACCAGTTCCAATGAATACCAGCACGAACTTAGGTGCCAGGGAGGGCACATGTCCTGGACCCACCATCTCCAGTCCAGAACCTGAAGACACAGGCACCTGGAGGAAGGCAAGGGGGGGATGCTTGGGAGTGGAGCCCCTTTGGAGTGTCCACCCACTCTGAAAGCAACTGAGGCCCACCAGGAAGAGCATTAGCCTAAGAGTAAGAAGACGTGAGTTTAGAGGTTCACAGTGCTCCTGGCTGGGCCTCGGTAAAATGAGGGCTTGGATTCTATGGTCCTTACGGCCCCTTCCAGCTCAAAATCGATGGGGCAGATCTCCCTCCCAAGTATCCCCACAGTCTCTCAGTCTTGGCACAGCTCTGACCCCTGGTGGCCAGTTGTTTACAAAACCTGCCTGCAGTTTGAGCTGCCAGCAAGTGATGGTCCCTTGACCATGGACTCAGAGAGCTTTGGAGGTGAAATGAATCTTACTCTTAAGCCTAGAATAGGTCTATTATTTATGATTATGTGTCATTCTAGTCCAGTGAAAGGAGCACTGGCTCTGAGGTCCGAGGATCTAGGTTCAAATCCACCCTCAGAGACCTCAGGGGAGTCATTTCACTTCCTGGAGCCTTAGTTTCCACCTATGGAAAATGAGGGGGTTGGGCTAAACGGGTTCAAAGGTCCTTTTTCCACTCAAGTTCTGTGTTTGTTTGTCTAATGATTCATTATTTACAAAGCACTTCTCTCTCAGCAACCCTGGCAAGCAGGTAGTGCAGAGATCACCACCTTCATAGGACAGATGAGGAAACTGAGGCTCAGATGAGGCCAGGTGTCTTGCTTCTGGTCACACCATAAAATCAGAGCTGGAAGCACATCTTCCTGGTGAGAACATTGCCAAGATTTCTTTCAAATGTGGAAGCCTTTACTGAGACTTGGGCTTAGGGGCCATGATGCTCACTCCCACTACCATTCTGCTTTTCTAAGGCCAAGTGACTTTTCCTTGTACAGACAGTAACACCAGGCCTCTCTATGCCTAAAGAACCGGTGATTCCTTCACAAAATCAAAGTGATTTTAGTATCAGCAGACTCTTGGATTTAGAAACTCTCTTCTGTGCCTGAGAAGTTTGCTTCCCAATTGTGATGTTTTGTTGTGCCTGTGTATGTACACACACACACACACACACACACACACACACACACACCAGTATCCATTAGTATCACAGCATGTCTGGATCTTCTCGAGAAGGCCAAAGCTACCAGACAGTCAAATGGGTGGTCTCATAGACCTAATCTGCAGTAATTACTCCATTTCTGTACCACTTCAATGTGTCCTCAAGCCAACCTTGTAAGGTAGAAAGTGTAGGTGTCATTATTCCCATTTGACAAAGGAGGAAAGTGAGGCTCCAAGAGGGGAAACCTCTAGCCTGGAGCCCCTCAGTGAATAATAAGTATGTGAGAGTTAGGATTCAAACTCAGATATTCTAACTCCTAAACCCAGGCTCTTCCCATAGCTCCTCTGCATCTGGCAATCAGCATATTCCCATTATACACTGAGCTCTCAGGCTTTTATAACTCCCATTTTGGAATTTGCTTGGCCTTTGTTTTCCTTAAATAAGCTGTAGTTGATTTCATAGAATGCAAGAGCTGATCCTCAATCTTCCACAAGCTGAATCCTCAAGCTTCCACAGATCAGGGGATCATGAGAGGCCACTTGAAGAGCAGCTATGCTGACCCCCTCCTTTGAGAAATCAAGAAACAGGAGCTCAGAAAAGAGGGCTGGTGATTTTACTTACTTTTTATTTACAACTAGTAAGTAGCAAAACCAGAATTCATACACAGGTTGGAGCATTTAGCTTTAAAGACTCCAGGTATTCCTGCCTTGATGTTATGTCCTAGGTCATTTTTCCTTCCTCCATTAGAAAGAGGTCCCATGCTTTGGCCTGAGACTACAAAATCAAGAAAGGTTTTCTCAGATCAAATATCAATTGACTTACTTACAACCTTGGACAAGTTACTTCACCTCTCTGAGCCTCGGTTTCCTCTTCCAAAAAGATTCCCTTCTGGCTCTATCAAGGGCACCTAGGTGGCGCTGCAGTGGATAGAGCACTGGGTGTGGAGTCAGGAAGACCTGAATTCAAATCCAGCCTCAGACATTTACTAGCTATGTGACCCTGGGCAAGTCACTTCACCCTGTTTCCTCATCTGTAAAATGAGCTGGAGGGGCAGCTAGGTGGCACAGTGAATAGAGCACTGGCCCTGGAGTCAGGAGGACCTGAGTTCAAATCCGGCCTCAGACACATGACACTTACTAGCTGTGTGACCATGGGCAAGTGACTTAACCCCATTGCCTAGCAAAAAAAAAAACAAAAACAAAAACAAAAAAAAATAAAATAAAATGAGCTGGAGAAGGAAATGGCGAACCATTCCAAAGTCTTTGCCAAGAAAACCCCAAATGGAGTCCCCGAGAGCTAGACACAATTGAAACAACTGAACAACAAAGGCTCTATTACTCTATTGTCCTATGTACTCATTTGAGTCTCTTTTAATCAATCATTAGTTACAATTAATTATTAATAATAGTAGTGATGATGTAGTAACATACTTCCATAGTGCTTTGCACTTTACAAAATACAAAGAAAATAGTTCAGGTATTATTCTCCTGATTTGATAGAGAAGCAAGCTAAAAGGGAGAAGTCACTAGCCCCTACAGAAATGGCATGGGTGGGGCGGGGAAGAGGGGAAGAGGAAGTATTTCCTGAGAGCTGCCTTATTCCCAGCGCTGGGTGCTAGGGCTATTGAAGAAGGCAAAGACCTGGGCATTATTCTCTCTACAAGTTCACAGGCTGGTTGAGGAAAGAGACACACAGAGGAAACTCTCAGAAAACAATGGTGTTTTGGGCCCCATGGTCTGGCTCAGCTCAGCAAAGGGGGAGAAGCCGGTGAAGGGGAAGGGCTGGAGGCATCCACAGGAGGAGGGCCTCCTGTGTGTGACCTCAGGCTGGCTGCTCCAGACAGTCAGGAGATGGCCTGGATGGGGAGGCAGCACCACCACAAGGAAGCAGCCGTGCACTAAGGAGACAAAAGTAGAACAGAAAGAAAGTTTGAAAGACTTTAACAGGAGATTGGGAGTGTTGTGATTCATTCAACAAACATTGATCTAAGCCCAGATGGGAGCAAGGCTCTGGACTCCAAGCTGGGGATACACAGGATATAGACAGACAGACAGACAGACATTGAGGCTGCTCTTGGGCTGGAGGTCAGGGTCAGTGTATGAAAAGAGGAACCGAAATCTCTACAGTAAATGTTAAGGAGAGAACTAAACTGTTCCAAGAAATTTGAGAGGGGGGTGGTCACCTTCAGCTGGTGGAGGTGGGGGTGGGGGGGTGTAGACAGACAGTAGGTAAGCGTGGGGAGGTGTCCCTTATGCTAGAACTTGAAGAAAGGGAGAGACTTTAGTAGATGGAAATGGGAGGGCTGGAGGGATCAAAGGTATTGTGACTATTTTAATAGCCTTAGAGGGGTCATAAATCTAGACCTTAAAGGCCATCTAGTTCAATCCTCTAATTTTACAGGGGAGGAAACTGAGACCAAGTGATGTTCAGGTTTGTGTTGTTGTTCAGTTATTTTCCAGTCGTGTTAGACTCTTCACACCTCCATTTGGGGTTTTCTTGGCAAAGGTACTGGGGTAGTTTGTCATTTCCTTCTCCAGCTCATTTGACAGATAAGGAAACTGAGGCAAACAGGGTAAAGTGACTTGCCTGAGGTCCCACAGCTAGTATCTGAAGCTGGATTTGAACTCAGGAAGATGAGTTTTCCTGACTCCAGGTCTGGTGCTCTGTGCACTGTGGTGCCCCCTAGCCACCTTAAAAGGCTGTAAGTGGCAGAGGTGTGATTTTAAACCTGCATCCTTTGACTCCATTCCCTGTGCCCTTGCCACCGTACCATGCTGCCTCCCAAAGGGTCACAGTTGTCCTGACCACCTCTCTAGTTTAGCCCTTCTCCAGAGAAGACAGGTTGAAAACAGACAGTTTGGATAACAGAGTCACACATTAAGGGGTGGGGTAGGATGAGATCAAACTGAAAAGAGAGAAAGGAATCAGCTTGTGGAGGGCCTTAAATGTCACCCCCACAAGTTTCTACTTTCTTCAGGTGAAAATAGAGAGCACTGAAGGTTTGGGAAGAAACCAATGACATGGTCAGAATGGTACTTTGGGAAGAAGGCTCAGGCAGATGTGTTAGAGGTAAGAGAAAAGGGGCCCTGGAGGCAGGAGGCCCACTTAGGAGGCTGGCACTGATGCCTGGTGGTAGCAGTGAGGGCAGGGGAGAGACTCCACCAGCTTGGGCGAGTGATTGAAAGTAAGGAGTGAGGGAGAGGGAAGGCTGGGAGAGCTGGCCCTAAAGGACAGGAGGGATGTAGATAAGTCTACTAACTGTCAGCATGGGAGTTGGCTGAGGCCCTTGTGGTTAGACGAGGGTTTTGCAGATCTCCAGAGGGGACTGGCCATTTCTGGGATGTTAATATGAATCAGTAAAAAGTTAGGCTGTTGGTGGTTTGGAGAGCAATTCACTCAGAGCAGGTGCAAATTGGTTCATGGCTCATCAGACCATCAAACCTTATCTGTAGCCAAAAACACCTCCTGGGGCCCAAGGCTTGAAAAGAGGCAGTTGCCAGTTGAGCACTGGCGGCTGATTAAGCGGGGGTGACCCCCTCCCTGCCAAAGCGGGGCTCAGGTGCAAATAGCTGCCCTGAGGCCTTCAGGCCATTGAGGGGGGATGCTGCGGAACCTGCTGATTGGTGCTTTCTGAGGCCAAAGGCGGGGTATGGCCCAAATGTCACACTTGGAGTCATACAGCCTAGATCCAACCCTGTCTCAAACAACCACATGAGCCAGGGGTGTGCTGGAGCCAGCTCTAACCTAGCAAGAGCTGATCATTAAATTTTCAGTAAGAGCACTTATACCTCAGAAATTGTTTCATTGATTATAGACTTAGGAAAGTGATGGAAAAAATGTTAATAATGTAGATTAAACTTTAAAGTGTGTCTCACATGCATTCCTCTCTCGCCCCCTCCCCAGCTGGTAAGTATTTACCAGCACACCTTTTCATGTGACCATGGCAAGTTTCTTAAATCTCTGAGCCTCAGTTACTATATTAGTAAAATGGTGAAGGTAACGATAATGCTTACATTGCCTACCTCACAGGGTTGTTGCTGGCAAACTTTAAAATACTAGAGAAGTAAAGGTGAATTATAATGATTGTTTCCATCCCTTTCCTGGGAGAGGAAAGACAGGAACTGCACCATTGTCCTCAGTGCTGACCCTGAGCGTGGGGTCCGCAAGCAAGAGGTTACAAAGTGATTCGATTTTATCGAATCACAGAAGATCAAAGCTGGGAGGGACCTCAGTGATCCTGTATTGCAAGCTCTTTGTTTTACGTAGGTGCACTCTGTGATCCAGAGAGGGAAAGGGACTTGACCAAGGTCACACAGCTAGTGAGTGGTAGTGACAGGATTCACCCCCAGAGCTTTTGACTTTCAAAGCCCTGTGCTCTATCCACCTTTGCTTCTTTCTTCAAAGTTAGAATGTAAACTCCTTTAGACCAGGGACAATTTTTTCCCCTTTTGTCTTCGTTCGATCTAGCACAGTGCCGTGGCACACAGTGGGGACTTCATAAATATTTTTTAAATCGAATAGAAAGCTGTAATTGGAGGCACTCACTAAAAGTTCTGTTTTCAATCCCTGGCTCAGTAGCTTCTAACCACAGGACCAGGGACTGACATGCAAAACTTGGAGGGCCG
The DNA here is from genome assembly GCF_900497805.2 of Vombatus ursinus. Taxonomy (NCBI): domain Eukaryota; kingdom Metazoa; phylum Chordata; class Mammalia; order Diprotodontia; family Vombatidae; genus Vombatus; species Vombatus ursinus. The sequence goes on from NW_020944469.1 coordinate 2,404,013, forward strand.
CCATTTGCATGGGTTATCATTTGTCTTGGCCCCAGTTATTTCTATATGCTGACTGCTGCTTCTATTTAGCTCAGTGGGTTAGAACACAGCACTGATGATGCTGAGGTCATGAGTTCAGACTTCATGTGAGCTGGTTAACCACAACAAATATCTGTTGAACACTCGATATCCAGTCAGCCTTGCTAGATGCTGTGGGAGCCCCAAATAAAAGCCAAGCCCTGCTCCTCAAGGAAGTCATAATCTAGTCAAGGAGATAAGTTTGTCACAATTCTAGTGTTTAATTTATTTTTTTGTGGTCACCTGGGTTTCATCAGTGTAAGGAGGGAACTCCCAGCGTAGAAACTCCCTCCCCTGCTGCAGCTTGGCTCCAACGTCTAGCTTTAGGGAGCTTCCTAGGACACTGGGAAGTTAAGCAATTTGCCCAGAACTGCCCAGCCAGGGTGTTAAGGAGGGAACATGAGCCTAGGCCTTCCTGATTCCAAGAGAACTCTACCTACTATGTCATAGTCAGAGCTGCCATTTATATAGATCTTAGTGACTTACAAAACACATAATGTTAACTCCTCATTAACAACATTAACTCCTCAAAACAACCCTGTTTTCCCACTGGGTGGCAATTACTATCCCTGTTTTACAGTTTAGGAGTCTGAAGTTCAATGAAGTGACTTAACAAGGCCCTACTGTAGGGCCAGGACCAGGGTAGTGGACATAGCACCAGAAATGGAGTCAGAAGGCCTGGGTAAAGAGCTCAGCTCTGCCATTTTCTTTCATTCATTCAACAGATACTTGTTAAACAACCTACTGTATGCAACGTTTGGACCTTGTAGTTAGTCCAGAGATCTGGAGTCCAGATCTTACTTAGTCCAGAGATCTGGATTCCGCTAATGGCTCTGTCACTAATTAGATAGGTGACCTTAGGAGCATAGGCTCTTAATAAATATGTGTAGATTGGCTGAAAGGGAGGTCACTTTCCCTCTCTGCATCCTGGTATCCTCCTATGTAAATTGAAGGGGATTATCTCTAGTGTTCCAGCTCAATGGGTCTATAGCAGGGGTAGGGAACCTGCAGCCTTGAGGCCACATGTGGCCTTCTAGGTCCTCAAATGGGGCTCTTTGGTTGAATCCAAACTTCCCAGAACAAATCCTCTTAATTTGTTCTGTAAAACTTGGACTCAGTCAAAAGGCCACACCATAGAAGGCCACATATGGCCTCGAGGCCACAGGTTCCCCATCCCTGGTCTATACTGTTCTATCCTATGATGCCAGTGTAAGATAACAATACACACTAGAGTGCAGCCAGAACCAGAATAAAATGTAATTGGGAAATATTACCAAAATAAATAAAAATACAATAGAGCATAGGTAATATTAACATGTGGTTTTCTAATCCCACCCACCGATTTCCTTAAGTACAATTGAGTGTTTCTATTTGAGGTTAACATCCCTGATACACCTCATACTTCAAGGCAGCTTGTCCCAAATGCCTAATGAGTGAAGAGCTCTATGGACTAGAGAAACTTGGGAAGGCTTCATGGAGGAAGCAGGGCTTATGCTGGGTCCCTCGCCCTGGGCAACTCTTCTGAGAGTGGATGAGATTCTGCCTCTACTTGGACCATGTGGTGGCCTTGAACATGGTAGATGGCTAGAAAGCCATTTGGCTGCTGACCAGACAACGCAGGCTTCTGACCCTTGTCCAGGCCTCTAACCAACCAAAACAAGAAGCTGGGATGCCCTTGGAAGCAGATCCTAAGGCTGTCCAGAGACTTAGCTGATAGTGTTGATGGCACTTGGAGGCCTTGGACGTGATGATTTCTCCCTGTAGGAAGTGTCTGGCCCCGTGTGATTTCTGATCTGATTATGTTGCTGTTTCTCTGTCTTCTTCCAGCCTGATTCTTCTTAGCTGGAGAGGGAGGGTAAGGAGGCTCCTACATTGTTTTCTTAGGCTATTGGGCTATATGCTAAGAGCCCAGGCCAGCTGGGAAAGAAAGGGTGTCTGCAAAGGTGGTTATTGATATGGGGAAGAGGCTGGTCCTGCTGTCAGCCAAAAGGTGCCTCCCTTCAGAGGACACTGAGTCTGGCCCACGTGTGAGCAGGAGTCCCAACCAAGCAACAAGCAGTTATTTAGTGTCTACTGTGTGCAGTAATAAATACAAATGTCCCTGAGAAGTTCATTCTCCATTTGAACACCTTCCTTGGGTGGGTGGGAGGGGAGAGGCAGTCCAGTCCCCTTTGGAACAGCTCTGATTATTATTATGCTGTTGTTGTTGTTGTTCAGTTGTTTTAGTCGTGTCTGACTCCATTTGGGGTTTTCTTGGCAGAGATATGGTTTGCCATTTCCTTCTTCAGCTCATCTTATAGATGAGGAAACTGAGGCAAGCAGGGTAAAGTGACTTGCCCAGGGCACCATAGCTAGTAAGTGTTTGAGGCCAGATTTGAACTCAGGAAGATGAGGCTTCATAACTTCACGTCTGGTGCTCTATCCACTGCAGCGCCACCTAGCTACCCGCGATTATGATGTCCTCAATCACAGAAATGCCTCAAACTATGGAACCAGCACCCAAGTCAACCTTGTTCCTTCTCAGAATCCATCTTTCTGCCCCACCCAATGTGCATATTTCCCTAGGGTTTCACATTTAGCAAGTTGAGTTTGTTGAACCCCCTCCTTTCCCCACATAGCTAGAGAAGAGATTTGGGGAAGCAGCCATGTAAATGTCAAAGCCTCCTGCCTATAAAAGTGGGAAGGATGGGAGTTCACAGCAAAATAGGGCCTGAAATTGTGTCCAGCTTGAACAGAGACATGGTGGTACAGTCAAAAGTGACCCAGAACCAGTTAAAAGATGGTGACTTGGGGTTACCTTGAGCAAGTCATTTTACTTCTGAGTCCCTATTTCTTCATCTGCAAAATGAAAGGTGGGTTAGATGTTCTCTAAGGTCATTTCCAGGTTAGGTCCTGTGGTTTTCTAGCACGAAAGAACTTTGCTGTTTATTTAACACAGAATGAGAGAAACTGACTTTTTAAACGTCACATGCCAAATATCTGACATCAATGAGGCAGGAACGGATAGTGAGATCTGCCAGATAATTTTGATGGGTCCATGATGGATAATGTTGCTTTGAGGGCCAGGTCAAATGAGCCAGGCAGGGGATGAGTGTGGATGGATAACTTGTTTACCACTCTCTCGGTCACCCACAGTCATTCCATTCCCTCTGAGTGCAGCTATTGGAGATGAATAAAAGAAGATATGAAGGGAAAGCCACCCTGGGAAGTGTCAGCCCTATATAGCCTTGGGTGGTAGCAACTCCTTGACCATCATATAGCTCTGGATTCTTAGAGTAAGGCTCCAACTGTGGTGATACATGGCAGCCCAAGTAGCTGTGATCCAGTTGGTCTGGCTCCTGGTATGTAGGGCCCGGTTACTGAGATCCAAGTGAACAACATGGTATCCTTCAACTCCTAGCACAGGTAATGGGCCAGGTGAGAAGGACTGACCATATGGGAGAGGGAAGTGAATGATCAGAAGAATGGGGATCTCCCCTACCATGCCTGCACTCCCTTTTAAAAAATATATTTTATTTATTTTGTTAAATATTTCCCAATTACATTAAAATTTTTTTAAAGATTCATTTTTTTAAAATCATGAGTTTCAAATTCTCTCCCTCCCACCCTTCCCCACCCTTTGAGAAGGCGAACAATATTATATTGATTATACATGTGAATTCATGCAAAATGTATTTCCATATTAGTCATCTTGCAAAAGAAAACACACAGACAAAAAGAAAAATTAAGTGAAAAAGTATGCTTCAGTCTGCACTCAGAATTCATCAGTTTTTCTGTCATTTTAGCCAATCTAATACATGTGAGGTAGTACCTTAGAGTTGTTTCAATTTGCATTTCTCTAATAATTAATGATTTAGAACATTTTTTCATATGACTATAGATAGCTTTTTTTTTTTTATTTTAGGCAATTGGGGTTAAGTGACTTGCCCAGGGTCACACAGCTAGTAAGTGTCAAGTGTTTGGTCTGAGGCCAAATTTGAACTCAGGTCCTCCTGACTTCAGGGCTGGTGCTCTATCCACTACGCCACCTAGCTGCCCCACATAGATAGCTTTGATTTCTTTTTCTGAAAACTGCCTGTTCATATCCTTTGACTGTTTATCAGTTGGGGAATGGCTCTTATTTTCAGAAATTTGGCTCGCTTATCCTTTGATGAGAGTGCATTAGTACTGTTTAGTCTGTTTTTTTTTTTTTCCTTAGGAACAGAATCTAAAGTGCAGCAAGAAGTCATTTCACTTTCTTTTGGGGAGAATCTGAAGCCCCCTCAGCCATTTAACAGTCATTTAAAAGGACAAGGCAAGGCACATGGAGAAACGCTGGCATCTGGGAGCAGCGTTAGGTTATTGAAAGCACTGTGCCGTTTCCCAAGGGCAGTTAAGTCTGCTCACTCTTCTCCTTGTTCATTGCCCATCTGCAGTACCTTTTCAACACCTATGCATATATGCACATATATTTCTAAATACACATAAGTAAAGCTTAAAACTGCACTAAGAGTTTGGGGATACTGTGTATCTCTGTGTGTGTATACACATATATACACACTTTCAGTTTATATAATACACACACACACACACACACACACACACACACACACACACACACACTCTGATCGACCAGCTTGCTAGGCTACTTATCCAAATGCAGATCATAGCTTTTCGTTTGGACTCTACTCAGGTCATCCTCCATGACAGTGGCATGTATGCCTGTTTTATTCGACATAATCAAAATATCATTGAACAGTTATCCCTGTGGTTGAAGCTATCAGAGAACTTTATTTGATGTTTACGTGTATGGGGACCACCTTTAAGATTGTCATATTCTACTGAGTGAGATGGTTATTTTCTCCCCATAACTGATAAACAGTAGCAGAAGCTACTACCCCAATGAGTCAGTTGCGCGATCACAATGTTGCAATCTGCTGTAGTAGACAACATTCTACTACCGCCTGCTTCTTCCCTTCTCATTTTTCTATCGGAGATGCCCTTAGTGTGTGCATAGACCATTCCTCTAAAGATTTTATACAGATGAGAATATGAGTATGTGGGTTGGTAGTTTCTAATGCCTCTCTGGTTACTTTTTTGTGGTAATAATAACTCTCTACGGTTTTTCTGTCCATATCCTTGTTATCCTTCCCTCTTGAAGGCATTTTGAAAATTGATCCTGAGTGCCCTGAAAATGTGTCGCCTTCACCACAGATTTCTTCTGGGTGTGTTTGTTCAGTTCCAACTCCTCTTCCTAGTTTTATCTTCTTAAGTGCTATTTTCATTTCCTCATGCTTTAAAATGGGTACTCAGTAGGTTGATGAAGATTGATTCGATGCAATTTAATTCAGTAAGTGCTATAGAAATCCATTTTCTAGCTATTTGCTATCCTTCCATCTTCATCCAGACATGCTTTTGGGATGATCTGACTTAGTGAAGTCTTACACCAAGCTTTCTGCAGGCCCTCTTTCCTCCTACTGCTTCACACTGTTTTGAGATAAGATACAGCTTGCAATCTTTTACCAACTTCCTCTGTAATCTTTTTACAAATGGGTCTGCAGCCTAAACCAGTGTTGTCCTTGGAAACCTTATGTTTATCAAGGAGATCAAATGTGTGCTGCCTGAGTTGCTTTCTAGCCTCTTCTGGTCTCTTCAGAGTGGGAATTGTTTTATGTTAGTCAAACCTTTTCTAAGAAATGCTGATAAAGTGAATGTGTTTACTCATCCATTTCCCATTTTTTGGTTGAAAGTTTATTTAAGTAGGTTGGAGGCATTACATATTTTTTAGAATATTATCTTCTCATCTTTAGCCTTTCTTTTAGCTCAATGTTGATATAGACCTTTGCTCTAACCAGTCAGTGGTTTAATTACAACACAGGCACAGGATTCAAAAATAGCTCCCATGTCAGAAGCTAATTATTTCCTGTTTGAAAGATGTTCTTAATTTCATTCTTTTTGTGATATTGTTTGGTATTTACTTGCCCTTTTTTGACCCTCTGTCTTTGAAAAAAAAATCCATGGAATAGAGATACACAAACATCAAACTTTTGGCTATTTAATTGCTTAATCTTGAATGTTATTTTTTGACCTCTTCATCACTGTCTTCTTCTTTTCAGAGATTCAAGTTGAAGGCATTGAGTATCAAGGTGTGTTGCTTTAATTTGAAGGTTTCATCCAATCCTCCAAAAGTTTTCTTTATTTCTCCGTCCTTTCCAAGAGATACTGGTGCACACACTACAACTCATTATATTTAAGGTGGCCCTCTTGCTTGCACATGAGGGAGCCAGTTCTGTTTCTTCGAGGTGAGCCTGTGGGCCACTTTTCCATTTAGCTTCAGTTTCCTTGCATCTTCTGGTTTCATTGAGAGTGAGAACAGAAATAGCATTGTGACTCAGTTCTTCTCATATTTAGAGGACCAACAATGATTAATATTTATCTATGGTTTAAAACCTATGTGGTTGCTAGTACTCTCTGTCCCCTTTTCCACCACTTTGCCATTAGCACTATGGAAGCAGGAGAGGGACACACAGATCCATTCTGTACTTTTCTTTGTTTCCCAGCTAGATAATTTATCACCAAGTGCCAATCTGCCAACGATGAACCTCTCTGTACTTAGCTAAGCTGCTCATCAGACAGCAGGTACTGTCTATTTCTTGACACCATGTTCATGGCCTCTCTTATTTGGTTGAACGTATCAGAGCTCCACTGGCATGGCCTCATCATCACACCATAGTGAGGCTCTGGAGGAGAGGTTTGGGGACATACCAGAGCTGCTCTATCTCAGCAAATGATTATACCTGGTAGGTCCTGAGAACCAGATTTGGGGGATGGGATGATGTGAGAAATTCTGTCAGGGTCACTTACCTGACCTATTGAATTTGGGAAGAGGGTAGAGGAACATAGCGGTCTCAGAGAAAAAGTACTGTACCGGCAATCAAGAGATCTGCTTCAAATCCCAGCTGTTCCACCAGCCAACTGTCTGACTGTGGGTTAATCATGTGATCTCTGTAAGGCCTTAGTTTTCTTATATACAACATGATTGCATTATAAGTTTCAAGAGTAGAGTTGGGTTTGGTGTGTTGGTTAAAGATTTTGTTTTGCACTCTTCCATTCCCATGTGCTTGATGGTACCATGCCTTCTGTCCATTCTTTGCTTGTTGAATTCCTATCTACCCCTTAAAGCCCAGCTCAACCACATGAAGCCTTCCCTCATTCCCCTGGTCAGCTAGGTTCTTCTCATTTGGACGCCGGGTAGCATTTTGTTTTGCACTGATCATGTGATATATATTATAGTTGTCTGTATATGTGTCCCATCTACCTATTGGACTGTAACCTCCATGAAGACAAGAGCCTTGTCTATCTCCTTCAGTGCCTGGAACAGAGCTGTGCACACAGTAGGCACCTAAGCAGTTGTTCTTGAATGGCTGTTGAATGAATGCCCTCACATGTATTTCTTTGGTCTCTGCAGGAATCACACCCAGCCTCTCCTTAATGAACACACATAAACGGGCAAAATGGGCAACAATGGCACAAGTGATACAACCAACAGCTGCAATAACACGAATGTAACATTCCAGTACTCCCTGTATGCCATCACATATATCGTGGTCTTCATCCCTGGCCTTCTGGCCAACAGTACAGCCCTCTGGGTCCTGTGCCGCTTCATCAGCAAGAAGAACAAGGCCATCATCTTCATGATCAATCTGGCCGTGGCTGACCTTGCCCATGTTCTGTCGCTGCCGCTGCGGATCTACTACTACATTAACCACCACTGGCCCTTCCCCAGGTTCCTGTGCCTTCTCTGCTTCTACCTGAAGTACCTCAACATGTACGCCAGCATCTGCTTCCTGACATGCATCAGTCTGCAGCGCTGCTTCTTCCTCCTCAAGCCCTTCAGGGCCCGAAACTGGAAGCGCAGGTATGATATGGCCATCAGTGCCGCCATCTGGATTGTTGTTGGGACTGCCTGCTTGCCCTTTCCCATCGTGAGAAGTGCTGTCCTGGCCAACAAGTCCCAAGACACCTGCTTTGCTGACCTGGGATACACGCAGATGAATGTAGCGCCCTCAGTGGCGATGATCACATCGGCCGAGCTGGCTGGCTTCGTGATCCCTGTTGTCATCATTGCCTGGTGCACCTGGAAGACAGTGATATCTCTGCAGCACGCACGTGTGGCCTGTGAAGGGGAAGCTGAGAAGCGGAAGGCTCTTCGGATGGTCTTCATGTGTGCTGGGGTCTTCTTCATCTGTTTCACGCCCTACCATATAAACTTCCTTTTTTATACCTTGGTGAAGGAAAAAGTTATCACGAGCTGCCCCATCATTCACAGCACACACTATTTCCACCCTTTCTCCTTGTGCCTTGCAAGCCTGTGTTGCTGCTTAGATCCAGTCCTTTATTACTTCACAACTTCTGAGTTCCGTGACCAACTCTCCCGCCATGGTAGCTCAGTGATCCGGTCACGGCTAATGAGTAAGGAGAGCGGCTCTTCGATGGCCAGCTAAGCGAGCCCACCACCAAAGACGTGCTTGTCTCTCATATTCTTTGGCTTGTCCCTAAACCCAGAGAAATAGCCAAGCTATAGACGGAGTGACTGGACACTTAGTGTGGGGGCAGTGGGCATAGAAGGAGGCAGAGGTGGGATTCATTTGGCTGGACTGTTTTTGCTGTTCTGAAATTTAGGACTCTTTTATTTAAGAGAAGAAGATTAAAGCCTGACAGATGTTTCAGATGGAAGAGAAAAGTTGCCATCTCATTGAAAATGTCCTCAGTAAATTGTGGTAATGTCATCCAATGTGCATATTTTTTAAAAAAATATTTTTGCAATGTACATATTTCTTTTCCGTAGAAAAAAACCCCCAAAAGCTTATCTTGAACAGGAGCCAATACCTTTTCCCTTCTTTTTATATAATGTGGATGAAAAAAGCCAGTCTCTTAGATGTGAGGATTACACAAGCAAGGGGGAAAAACAATAAATAGATAGAATTTGGCCCCTAGTTCCTTTTCTTGAAGCAAAGGGGGATTGGAGCTTACTTCATCTCATCTAGTGGCCAGCACTGATATGATTCAGTAGATGAGGACCTAGCTCTTCACTTCACTTTGCCCATGAAGATATAGACCAAAACTGGATCAACATATGTGAGTATGGCTAGAGTGGTCTGGCTCAATATGCCTGTGGTCATTGCACTGGTCCTTATGGGGTAGACCTGGTACTTTGTCTCTTAGCTGAGTCAGACAGGCAAGGTTTTCTGATAATGTCTCATTCTGCAGTGCTCACAGATCTTGATCCTAAAGGTTAAAACAATTCATTCCATCAAAAAAGATGTCTCACTTTAGGTATGTCCCAAGGGGTCAAGCCCATTAAGCTGACATAGGAAAAATGAAAAAGAAAAACAGAGAATTTTAAGTAAATCAAATAAGTCTCAGACTTAACTCCCTCACCCTACACACACATATCCTTACAATCTTACAAATTTCCATAGGGATTTATTGCACCCCTGCTATGTGCCTGGAATGCTAGTGCTTTGATGAACACCTCTGCCATTTAGCTCAGACATGGATAAGTTTGGCATGAGGAAACTAGATGACCCCAAAATTCTGTGGCCATTCTTAGTGGGTAGAGTGGTTAAATCCAATAACACATGCTATGGTATAATGAACCTAGATCCTTATCACATCCTGTGTGAAAGGGAGAAAGGGCAATTGCTGGGAGGACATATTTCTAGTTTGATTCTTTTTTTCCAAAGGTGATTACTGAAATTTCACGAACATTAAAGAAGATTTCAATATAAGCAAACTGCTTATTTGCATAACCCTCCAGTGAGGGGCCCACACAAAAGAGCTATTCACTCAAGTATACTGGCAACAGCAAAGGAGGCCAAGGAGAGAGGCATAGACAAGCTAGTTTCTGACCAAAGGGAGCACGTGATATGACTATAAATACTGAGGATTCGCTTTTAAAAAATACAATATTATTGGTGTCTTTTGGTTTTTTTTAATAATATTTCCTGATATGCAAATCAAAGTGCATTGTACGTGTTGTTGTTATTGTTCAGTCACGTCTGACTCTTCATGACCCTGTAGACCATATCACACCAATACTGTCCATGGGGTTTTCTTGGCAAAGATGCTGGAGTGGTTTGCCATTTCCTTCTACAGTGGATTAAGGCAAACAGAGGTTAAATAACTAGCCCAGGGTCACATAACTAGTGAATATCTGAGGCTAGATCTGAATTCAGTCTTCTGACTCCAGGCCTAGAGCTCCCTCCACGAGTCACCTAGCTGCCTCTACATTGTACATAATACGCACTTAATAAATGCTTCTTCATTCATTCATTTGTATACTATCCTTCCCCTGGTAGTATTCTCCTTTGTTAAGAAGAAAAAGCCAAAGCCAAAACAGTGATCATGTATATCAGAATATGTAACATTCCTTATTTGTAATCTACCAGCTACAAGAAGGGATTGATTTTCTGGTATGGATGGTAAATTCCCATAGTGAAGGTCCAGAAGTGTCTTGGACAAGGCAACTGCTTTGGAAGATGGTTTTCATTTTGATTTATAAGTTCTGGCATGTTTATAAATATATCCTGGGACCTTGGGCAAGTCACAACCTCTCTGGGTCTCTATTTCCTCAAATAAAGTGGAGGTGTTGGACGACGTGACTTCTAAGGTTGTTTCCATATGTAAATCTGTGATTCTGTAGTCCTGACATCTTAGCCAGTCTTGGAACTCCTTTGAAATGGCAAACAGCAACATGGACTTTTGACTTTATGAAGGACTTTTAACTATAATAAAAACACTTTGGATTTAGTGGCTACAGGTTTTGAGTTTGCCCACCATTCAAGGCAAAGTTTTGGGGGTTTTTGACCCTGTGAAACAAGGCAGCAGAGAATGGTTAATGTAGTACATGAGGAAATGAATACATACATTTTAAAGAGCTGTGTACCTTGCATTACATTATGGCTATGCTAGAAAGGCTAAAATGATGGCTCAAGAAAGCAGGAATACCATCTGTTTCAAGGCAGAAAAATGAGCAACTAGGGTCTGATGCCTGTGTGTGTAAAAGGACAGTTGCAATGAAAGAATGAGGACAAGACAAACATTCCTGGATTCGATGTTCCAGAAGACTTCCAGTGGTACTTAACATCCCCAAATGTCTTCTCAAAGATGCCTGTCAACTTCTCCCCCAAGAAGCTCTTCCAGAATTCCTTCATTCTGTTGTGATGCTCCTATCTTTTGATTGGTCAGAATAATAAGGCAGAAATTGTGAAGAAATACAATAGGAACTTTGTGCAATGATGTATTATATTCGGTCCAATTGTGTGTCATGGTTACTGGTTGCTGTTTGGTTTGTAAACACTTTAGAAAGTGTTTTAATGTTCAATGTCAAGACATACATATGTGATGTATATTTCATTAAATAGTTGATTAAGCACAGTGTTTGTAGTCATGCTTCTAAACATTGGGCATCAAGCTAGCTTTTGGTCAGGAGCATAACCTTTCTTTTAAAATACTGTTTCTATGACTAAATAGTTTGCTATAACCCCTCAGAATGCTGCTAAATTAGCTCATGGGAATGCCACAATATTCCCTAAACACAATTATTCTTAATTCAAGTCAATTTGATTCAGCAAGCATTGATTAAGTACAGGGTACATTACTACTACTATTATTATTCTCATCATTATCATTAGTGTTAATATTATTACAAAGGTATTCCTCTTTCACCACATAATCCTTTGAAGGAATCAAAGGGGAGGACACAGATCATGAAAATCAAGTAACAAAAGGGTGGTGTGGTTCCCCCCAAACTGGGTATTACTAGAGGCAAGGGTTGGGTCATGGGTAGGGAACCTGTGGCCTTGAAGCCACATGTGGCCTTCTAGGTCCTCAAGTATGGCCTTTTGACTGAGTCCAAGTTTTACAGAACAAATCCTTTTATTAAGGGGATTTGTTCTGTGAACTTTGGACTCAGTCAAAAGGCTGCACTCAAGGACCTAGAGGGCCACATGTGGCCTCGAGGCCACAGGTTCCCCACCCCTGGGCTGGGTGAAAGAGAGCAGGTGTAAATGTACAATAGCTCCTTTTTACCCAAGTGTTTTAGTACACACACACACACACACACACACACACACACACACGTGAACATACTGAAATATGTAAATTCATAGGCTCAAAGTCCTTCTTGACCTCTCTGCTGCTTTGGACCCTTAGAATGACTCCTTCTACCCTCAACTTTCCTGATCCTGCTTTCTCCTGGTTCTCCCACCTGTCTGACTCCTCCTCATCAATCTCTTTTGCTGGATCATCATCCATGGCATCCCCCTTAAATGAGCTAAGTAACAAGGATCACACAAGACAGTCCCTGCTCTCAAGGACCTCACAGTCTAATGGAGAAGACAATACGAAAACGACTTTGCACAATCAATATGTAAACAAGGTAAATTGGAGGTAATTTCAAAAAGAAGAGGGAATCAGGAAAAGCTTCTTGCAGAAAGCGGGATTTTAGCTAAGACTAAGACTTAACTAAGACTTAAGAAGGAAGCCAAGAATCAGAGACAAGGAAGGAGAGCCTTCTGGGCATGGGAGAACCAGCAAACACATAGTCATCTTGCTCCTGACCTCTCTGGCTTCCTTCAAGTCCCAGGTAAAATGTCACCTTCAAGAAGCCTTTCCCAGTCTCACTTAATGCTTCTTTTGTTGATTACCTCCAACGTATCCTGTACATATCCCGTTTGTACATAGTTGTTTCTTCTTGTCTCCCCCATCAGACTGTGAGCTTCTTGAGAGCAGAGACTGTCTTTTGCCTTTCTTTGTACCCCAAGTGCCTGGCACGCTGTTGTTGTTCAGTCATTCTTCACTTGTGTCTAACTCTTCATGACCCCATTTGGGGTTTTCTTGGCAGAGATACTGAAGTGGTTTGCTATTTCCTTCTCCAGCTCACTTTACAGATGAGGAAACTGAGGCAAACAGGGTGAAGTGCCTTGCCCAGGGTCACACAGCTAGGAACTGTCTGAGGCCAAATTTGAACTCAGGAAGATGAGTCTGCCTGACTCTAAGCCCAGTACTCTATCCACTGCGCCACTTCACTGCCCTGGGGGGAGGCATACAAAGTTAGTAATCCTAGCTGCGAATGTGAATGGGATGAGCTCACCCAAAAGATAGAAGCAGATAACAGAGTGCATTAAAAATCAGAATCTGACAATATGTTGTTTATAAGAAAAACACTTGAAGAAGAGAGATGCAGATGGAGCAAAGGTAAGGGGCTGGAGCAGAATCTATTATGCTTCAGCTGATGTCAAAAAAGCAGGGGGAGCGATCCTGATCTCAGACAAAGCAAAAGCCCAAACCATAGATCTGATTAGAAGAGATAAGCAGGGAAACTACATTTCGCTAATGGGTACCATAGACAATGAAGTAATATCAATACTAAACATATATGCACCAAATGGTATAGCATCCAAATTCTTAAAGGAGCAGTTAAATGAATTACAGGAGGAAATAATAAAACTATACTAGTGGGGGACTTCAACTTTCCCCTCTCAGGACTATATAAATCTAACCAAAGAATGAGAAAAAAGTTAAGGAGATCAATAGAATTTTAGAAAAGAGCAAGCATCTTTTAATTTCATGACTGCAGTTACTGTCTGCAATAATCTTTGAGCCCGAGAATATAAAATCTGACACTGCTTCCATTTCTTCCCCCTCTATTTGTCAGAAAGTGATGGTACCAGTTGCCAAGATCTTAGTTTTTTTTTTTTATGTTAAGCTTCAAACCAGCTTTTACACTCTCCTCTTTTACCCTCATCAGGAGACTTTTTAATTCTTCTTTACTTCCGGCCATCAGAGTGGTCCCATCTGCATATCTGAGATGGTTGATATTTCTCCCAGTAACCCAACTTGTGATTCATCCAGCGTTTTGCATGATGTACTCTGCATATAAGTTAAATAAATAAGGTGACAATGTATTACAGCCTTGTCGTATTCCTTTTCCAATTATAAGCCAATCAGTTGTTCCATGTTTGGTTTTAACTGTTGCTTCTTGGCCCACATACAGGTTCCTCAAGAGACAAGATGATCTAGTACTCCTATCTCTTTGAGGACTTGCCAAGTTTTGTTGTTTTCCACACAGTCAAAGATTTTCGTGTAGGCAGTGAAGCAGAAATAGATGTTTTTCTGAAACTCCATTGCTTTCTCCATAATCCAGCAAATGTTGGCAATTTGGTCTTTAGTTCCTTTGCCTCTTTGAAAACCAGCCTGCTCTTCTGGTAATTCTCCGTTCACATACTGCTAAAGCCTAGCTTGCAGAATCTTAAGCATAACCTTGCTTGTGTGTGAAGTGAGCACAATAGTTTGGTAATTTGAACATTCCTTGACATTGTCGTCCTTTAGAATTCAGACAGAAACTGATTTTTTCCAATCCAGTGGCTACAGATGAGTTTTCCAAATTAGCTGGCCTATTGAATGTAGCACTTTAACAGAATCATCTTTTAGGGTTTTAAATAACTCAGGTGGAATTCGATCACCTCCACTAGCCCTATTGCTAGTAGTGCTTCTACTTCATTCTCAAGGATCTCTGACTCTAGATCAGTAACCACGCCATCATGATTATTAGTGATGTTAAGATCTTTCTTGTATAGTTCTTTTGTGTATTCTTACCACCTCTTCTTAATCTCCTCTGCATCTGTTAAATCCCTACCATTTTGTCTTTTATCATACTCATTTTTGCATGATGCTTTCCCTTGATATCTCTAATTTTCTTGAAGAGATCTCGTCGGGGCAGCTAAGTGGCACAATGTATAAAGCACTGGCCCTGGAGTCAGGAGGACTTGAGTTCAAATCCAGCCCCAGACACATAACACTCACTAGCTGTGTGACTCTGGGCAAGTCACTTAACCCCAATTGCCTCATAAAAAAAAAAGAGAGATCTTTTGTTTTTCCCATTCTATGTTTTCTTCTATTTCTTTGTGTTGCTCATTTAAGAAAACTTTCTTATCTTTTATTGTTATTCTCAGGAATTCTGCATTCAGTTGGATATGTATTTCTCTTTCTCCTTTATCTTTCACTTTCCTTCTTTCCTCAACTATTTGTAAAACCTCACTGGACAACTATTTTGCTTTCTTGTTCTTCTTTTCCTTTAGAAATTTTTTTGTTGTTGCTGCCTCTGGTACAGTATTGTGAACCTCTATCCATAATTCTTCAGGCATTCTATCTGACAGATCTAATCCCTTATATCTATTCATCACCTCCCCTTCATACTCATAAGGGATGTTATTTAGGTCATACCTATATGATCTGATTGTTTTCCCTACTTCAATTTAAGTCTGAATTTTGCAATAAGAAGCTTGTGATCTTTTCTCACCCTTTCAATGACTATGAGGACTACTCCATTTCTTCTAAAGGGTTCTTGCCTACAGTAGTAGCGATTATCTGAATTAAACTCTCACCCCTTCCCATCCATCCATTTAAGTTCACTGACACCCAAGATGTCGATGTTTAATCTTTCCATCTCCTATTTGACCACATCCAACTTACCTTGGTTCATACCTCTTAAATTACAAGTTCCTATGAAATATTGGTCTTTACAGCATCAGACTTTCCTTTTGTGACCAGATGCATCCATAGCTTAGCTTTCTTTCAGCTCTGGCCCAGCCACTTCATTAGTACTGGATCTACTTTTAGTTGTCCTCCCCTCTTCGCCAGTAGCTTATTGGACACCTTCCGACCTGAGGGGCTCATCTTCTGATATCATCTCTTTTGTCATTTTAGTACTGCCCCTGGGGTTTTCTTGGCAAAGATACTGAAGTGGTTTGCCATTTCCTTCTCCAGTGGGTCACCTTTTATCAGAATTCTCCAACATGACCTGACCATCTAGAGTAACTCTACATAGTATAGCTCA
The DNA here is from genome assembly GCF_900497805.2 of Vombatus ursinus. Taxonomy (NCBI): domain Eukaryota; kingdom Metazoa; phylum Chordata; class Mammalia; order Diprotodontia; family Vombatidae; genus Vombatus; species Vombatus ursinus. Next base: position 2,419,950 of record NW_020944469.1, read on the forward strand.
TAGTTTCATTGAGCTACACAAGCTCCTCCATCATGACAAGGCAGTGATCCAGGGTGGGGGGGTACTCATGAGTAGGCCAAGCCAATATAATAAAAATGACAATTTTACCTAAATTAATCTACTTATTCAGTGCCATCCCAAAGCAAATTGCTAAAAAAAAATCTTCTGGAGCTAGAAAAAAACAAAATTCATCTGGAGGAACAAACGTTCAAGAAGATCAAAGGAATCAATAAAAAAATGGGAAGGAAGGTGGGCTAGCAATATCAGATCTCAAACTGTATAACAAAGTGGCAATCATTAAAATAATCTGTTACTGACTAAGAAATAGTGGTAGATCATTGGAATGGATTAGACACACAGTGCACAGTAGTAAATGACCACAATAATCTAGTGTTCGACAAAACCAAAGATCTAAGCTTTGGGGACAAGAACTCGCTATTTGACAAAAATTTCTGGGAGAACTGGAAAGCAGTTTGGAAGAAACTAGGTATGAATCAATGTCTCACATCATATTCTGAGAAAAGATCAAAATGGGTACATGATTTAGACATAAAGGGTGGTATCACAAGCAGATTAGGGGACCATGAAAAATGTTACCTATCAGATATATGGCTAAGGGAAGAATTTATGGCTAAACAAGAGATACGAAGGCATTATAGAATGTAAAATGGATAACTTTTATTACATTAAAGTAAAAAGGTTTTGTACAAACAAAACCAATGAAGCCAAAATTAGAAAGAAAGTAGAAAATTGAGGGAAAATTTTACAGCAAATTTCTATTATGAAGGCTTCATTTCTCAAAAATATAGAGAACTGAGTCAGATTTATAAGAATACAAGTCATTCCCCAATTGATAAATGCTCGAAGAATATGAATAGGCAGTTTTCAGAAGAAGAAATCAAAGCTATCTGTAGTCATATAAAAATGCTCTAAATCATTACTGATTAGAGAAACTCAAAACAACACCTCACATCTATTAAATTGGCTAATAAGACAGAAAAGGAAAATGACACATGTTGGACAGGGATGTGGAAAAATAGGATTATTAATGTTCTCTTGATGGAGTTGTGAACTGGTTCAACCATTCTGGAGAGCAATTTGGAACTATGCCCAAAGGGCTATAAAACTGTGCATACCCTTTGACCCAGCAATAGCACTACTAGGTATGTATCCAAAAGAGATCAAAGAAAGAGCAAAAGGACCTATATGTACACACAAACAAAAAATAGCAGCTCTTTTTGTGGCGGCAAAGAATTGAAAATTGAGGAGATGATCATCAATTGGGGAATGGCTGAACAATTGTGTGATTGTGCTATAAGAAATGAGGAGCAGGAAGGTTTCAGAAAAACCTGGGAAGACTTAGATGAACTGATGCAAAGTGAAGTGAGCAGAACTAGGGGACCATTGAACATAGTAACAGCAATACTATATGATGATCAGCTGTGAATGACTCTGCAATACAATGATCTGGTACAATTCTGAAGGGCTTATGATAATAAATGCTATCCACCTTCAGAGAAAGAACTGATGGAGTCTGATTCTTGGGGGGTTTTTTTGGTCTATGTTTTCTTTTGCAACATGGTTGATATGGAAATGTTTTGTATGACTTCATGCGTATAGTCTATATTAAATTCCTTGCCTTCTCTAGGAGAGAAGAGGAGAGGGGAGGGAGGGAGGGAGGGAAAGAATATGGAACTCAAAATTTTAAAAAAAGAATGATAAAAATTTTTGTTTACACTTTATTGAGAATAAAATAAATGGAAAAAAGAGATCATTTGGAGCTTTGGAGAGGCAGTTTCAGTTTAATGATGAGGTCAGAAGCCATACTGCAGAGAATTAAGAGAGTGAGAGAAGTAGAGTCACCAACTGTATATGGCCTTCTCAAGGAGTTCAGTTACAAAAGCGAATAGAGATGTAGGAAAATAGTGAGAGGGAATGGTCAGATCAAGGGAAGGGCTTTTTCTTGAGAGTCCAGAAGGCATGGGCATATTTGTAGGCAGCAGGGAAACAGCCACTAGGCAGGGAGATATTGAAGATAAGAGAAAGTTAACATTATTGATGAGGCAATCTGCCGAAGAAGACAGCGTGGGATGGAATTAAGGGAGCAAATAGGAAAGAGAAGGGCCACTTCTTCATGTGCTGCTTAGAGGCACATGTGGCTCAGTGGATAGGCTACTAGTCCTAGAGTCAGGAAGACTTGAGTTTAAATCTGGCTAGCGGTGTCATTCTGGGTAAGTCACTTAACCTGTTTGTCTCACTTTGCTCAACTGTAAAATGGGGATGATAATGGCACCCACATAGCAGAATGATTGTGAGTCTCAAATGAGATCATATTGATAAAGCACGTAGCACAGTGTCTGACACTTAGTAGGAGTTTAGTAAATGTTTCCTTCCTTTGTGTGAGACAGAGGCTGAAGGAGATAAGGAGATAACTGACATAGACAGTTTCCTTATAATTTCTATACTAGTGACTCCCAAATCAACATACCCAGCCTTTATCTCTCTCCTGAAGTCTAGTCCTTATATCACTGTCTGCGAACATCTCCATTTGGTTGTTCCTAGGCAACTCAAAGTCAGCTTTTCTGATGCAAAACTCATTATCTTCTCCTCCAAACCTTCCCCTCCCCCAAACTTCCCCTTTCTTGTTGAGGGCAGCACCATCCTTCTCATTACCATCTCTTGCATCTGTCTCATTCCTCCACTCAGAGCTACTACCCCAGCTCCTCTTCTTAGGCTCTCACAGCAGTCTCCTAATAGGCCTCCCTAATTCCAGGGCCTCCCCTCTTCCATCCATCTTCCACACGGTTGCAAAAATTACCTTCCTGAGGGGCAGATCTGACTATGTCACTCTGCTGTGTTCAAGAAACTTCGCTGGCTGCACTGCCTACAGAATATGATACAAACTAGACATTTAAAGCATTTCACAGCCTGGCTCCAGTCTACCTTTCCAGACTTATTTTACATTGGTTCACACACTCGGTATTCCAACCAAAATGACTTATTTGCCATTGCCCCTTGCCCACACTCAGCATTCCATTTCCTGCCTTTGCGCAGGCTGTCTCCATGCCTGGAGTACATTCCCTCCTTACCTCTTGCCTTCCAGCTTCCTTCAAGATGGAATTCAGGTGTCTGCTCCCTTAAACAGCTGGTATCGATTCCCCTGGTTTTTGGGGGTTCTTTCTCTCCTTTCGTTCTCTCGTGTTTATTTCTTCATCTGTATATTGCATCCCCTAGACAGGAGTGGGGAACCTGCGGCCTCAAGGCCACACATGGACTTCTGGCTCTTTGGGTGCAGCCTTTTGACTAAGTCAAAGTTTTACAGAATAAATCCTTTTATTAAGCTCCTTGAATACAAAAGACTATTTTTCATTTTTCCTTTGACTCCCTAGCACCTAACACATTTACATAGTAGCAACTTAATAGTTACTGATTCTGAGTCCGCTTATTTTTACCGAAGGAAAGACCAAGGCCCAGAAAAGTGAGGTGATCTCTTCCACCGTCTGACAGCTAGGTGGGTAGCAGTGTTGACATTTAAATTAAGGTACCCTAGTTCCAAGTCCAGTGATGTTTCTATTCTGCAGCACTGTCCTTAACAAGCCTCTATTTTAATTTATATCTCACCTGTGCCAGAATATATTCATTCATAGGAGAAATCCATGAAGAGATTTCATGTAGTTTTTTAATTTGAATAAGAAAAAATGCATCTTAATTTTACTGACCTCTTAACTGAAATTTAGCATTTCCTTCAATAATGTTTTTTTTTAAAGAATTCTGAAAGGAGTCCATAGGATTCACCAATGCCCAAAGATTTCCATGACCCCAAAAAGGTTAAACACTCTTGATCTAGTCCAAACCCCTCACTTTACTTAAGAGGAGATAGAAACCCATGGAGAAAGTGATTGATCCAAGGCCTCACAGGTATTGTTAGAGCCAGGATTTGAACTCAGATCCTCTAATTCCAAATTTAGTCCACTATAGTCTACTGTGTTTTCCCATTTGCAAATCATCTGGAAGTTTGGATCCCTAATTTTATTTCTACTTAGATGTCCCTTTGGAATCAATAGTCTCTTTAAGAGTAAGAGGAAATAAATGTTAATAGCTTCAAAACCAAAAAATACAAAGTAGAGAAGTTTCTTTGAGGATGATTTGAAAGAAAAAAAAACAATTACTTCCATAAAACCTCAGGCTAAGAAGCTTCTATCAACCAATCCCTTGGCCATCACTCATAAATAGTTCAATGACACACTTGCATAAGACCAAAATTGGTCGGCCCAATTAGCTGTCTTAAATGCATGGTCTACACTTGCCTTTAGTTGGTTGACACCATTTTGATCAGAAGCTGGAATTCCATAGTGGGATGGATTTGGTCATCGAGGCACTAAATTATCTTAGCTTTGGGATATATCTTTCAGCATCAAATAGATACACAACCTAGTAAGCTAAGTGTGGTTGCCAGATTGGCGTTTAGAAAGTGCAGAGCAGTCATGTGCCAACAGTCTTTCTAAGTGGTGCCTGTCTAGGCTCATGGGTGGCACTGTTATGTGTCCAGACATAGTAAAAAATGGGATAGGGTGCTAAAATGTGGGCCAACCCAATGCCTTCAGGACAGATGGCAAATCCAAGCCCAAGAGCTGAATATTCTGGAAGGATTTTAGCAAGGAGTTTTATAATCCTTTTAGAACTTGGCATACTTGCCATTGAAAACTACAAATCACCATTTCCCAGGAACTCCTTTTTCTTGGCTTAGAGATGAAGACTTCTAAAATGTTGGATGGATAGTTTTGCTTGGTGTTTTTTGGAAAATAAGGCTTACTTAAAACAAGCATCACTGTGTTTCTCCTAGGTATCATTTGCACACCACAGAGATGAGTCACTAACTCCTGATCATCAGTGTGGTTGGGCTTGGGTTATTGGTGGCCTTTCTGATGATGCCTACATGCTTTTCCATCCCAACCCAAAGAGGGGCTGGCAGCCAAGGTCTCTAAGTAGCGGAAAACACACACACCCCTCTCTATTTCTGCTTCTCTTTCTTTTTTCCCTCTCTGTTTTATCCACACCAAAGGAAAGATGATGCACCAGAATAAGGAAGAATGAAGAGAAAGCTGGAGGGAGAGGGAAGAATCCAAAGGAATGGTCCCTTCCAGCTCTCAGACTGGAAAAAGGATTTGGAGCTGGAAAGGAGCCCAGCCCAAACTTCTCACTTTACAGAGAGAGCAACAGAGGCCCAGAGTGGGGAAACGACCGGCTAGAAATGTATAGCTTAGAAGTGCCAGAGCCAGAATTCAAACCCAGAGCTTGTGACTGGTACTTTTCTTCACTATGTCACAGCTGCTTCATGTGACCGCTGTTTTTAGGCTGCTTTGTTGTTCCCCAGGGATGCAGCAATGCAGGGAGTCCCGAGAATGGAGGTCTCTCACTAGCCCACAAAAAGATTTACCCTAAAACTAGAAAATATGCAAACTAAAAGGGAATTTAGAGAGCTTCAAATCCAGCCTGCTTCCTCCATTTTTATAGAGGAAGAAACAAGCTCAGAAAGGGGCAGTAACTTTCCCATGGCCACCCAGCTCATGAATAGCAGAGTCAGCACTAGAACCAGGGGTGTGCTGCAGCCAGCTCCACCCAGCTTATGAGAGCTTTTGACAGTCAATTATTAAATTTTCATTGTGAGAATTTATACCTGGAAATCAGCAAATGCTACAAACCAGGGCTTGATTTATTGTTTTGTTGATTGTTGAGACTTAAGAAAGTGATGGAGAAAATATTAATAATGTAGATTAAACTTAAAAGTGTTTCCTGTGTACATTTTTTCCAAGAGAGTTTTGATTGTTAAACCTGACTCCTGAATGTAAGGCCACTACACTCGACTGCTGCAAAGCAATGCATGGCTTCTCTTGATAGTGTCCATAGCTTTACCAAGGCTGTATTTGTTCCAGATGTAATGCTGTCTGTCTGTCTATCTGCATAGCCCCAAAGGATGAACCTTACTCCAATCTGGAGGCAAATCTACTTTACATCTAGGGTCCATTTGACACCATTTCCTTATACTTCAACAGAAGGAAAGTCCAGTGTGAAGATATACTGAGCCAAAGAGTCCACAGGTGACATGGCGGACACAGTGGAGTGCTAGACTTAGGGTCAGGAAGACCTGAGTTCACATCCTTCTGTGTGACCCTGGGCAAGTCATTTAACCTCTCTGAACCTTAGTTTCCTCATCTGTAAAATGAGGAACCTACTTCACAGGATTGTTATAAGGATTAAATGAGATAACATGTAAAACTTTTTGCAAACTTTAAAGTACTATATAAACATTAGCTAATATTAAGAGAAAGTAGTACTTTTGTAGAGGTATAATCATTACATGTATAGCCAGGAGAAACAGTGTGATGGGTCGCAAAAAAAAATCCCAGACTTAATAGGAGAGCACCTGGGTTCTAGTTCTGACTTTGCTACTTTCCAGTGGTACAACCATGGGTCAGTCACTTAATGTCTCCCAGTCTTTATTTCCTTATCTGTAAAACTGGAATCTTAATACGTATGAAAAGTGCCTTTCAGAACTTAAAGTTAGAGAGCCAGCCTTCGAGTCAGTAAGGCCTGGAACTAGGTTTCCATATGTGCCCCAAACAAATCTCTGTGACTATCTAGCTGCAGATATCTGGGTCACAAGAGCAACAAGATGGAGGACTAGACATTCCAATCCCCATGACCTCTCAGACTTCTCCAAAACAGAAATTATGCACCAAAGATAAAACAACTTCAGCTGTCTCTATGGTCTAGGACATGCAGAATCCAAAAGAAGGTTTAAAAAACCATGAATGAACGCTTACTGATCCTGAGCTCACTCAGCACCCTCCTCCACTTCCCATGCCACCAGCAGCAAGGCCACACTAGCAGATCCCTTACAACAATAGCCACCCCTATATCCTCATTTTCCTCTGTCTCTTTCCAATGCCACAGAGATCTCAGCTTCAGGCTATAGAAATTTGCCTTGGCAGGGACAAATATCTAGGCAGTGTAGCCCCTCAGTACAAAAAGCCTGCTAGGGATGACAGTCCTGTAGCACCAGCACTTCAAAGCTCCAAACTATGTTACCAGTACTGGGCCACTAAGGAACAGAGGGAACAGGACAGGCCACTATGTGTGTGTGTGTGTGTGTGTGTGTGTGTGTGTGTGTGGTGAGCTAGGGCCAGTTCTGACCACCTAAAAGTCACTTGGGGCAGAGACCTACATTGGTGAACTGCACACTGCAGAATGGGAAGAGTTTGAGACACTTTGAGATCCAACCCCAAGGAAACTACAAGTGGAGGAGAGGGGGTCAGAAAGTTGAGTGATAGGGGAAAAGAAAGGGGGAAATGGAGTGAAAGTACCAGAGACTTCAGGAGGAAGAAAACTCAAAGACCTTGAACATAAGCAGATAAATCAACAGGAAAAACAGTAACAATAGAAGGAAATTTGGTCTCCAGATCTAGTAAATGAGTTTATGCATCTATGAATAAATATTACAAAACAAAAGAAAATGATCCAACATTTGATGAGACAGGGGATTCTGTGGAATTTGAGAACTTGGAACCACAATATACTGCCCCTGAGGATTCAAAAGAGAAATGAGAATTATGAGAACAGAATTTGTGGCCTGCAGAGTAAAAATAATGGACAGAATAGAAAAACTGGAATCTTCAATGATAAGCCTCATCAAAGAAACAAAAAAGAGAACAATATATTGAGAATGCAAATACACAACAAATGCAGTAAGTAAAGAACAATCTAGAAGAAAAGAAGGAAAAAACAGTAATACTAAAAGAAAATATTCTCACTAAGCAAAAATACTGATCTCAAAGCAACCTAAGGATTATAGGTCTCCCAGCAGAACACAACAGGACAAATATTCTTAACACCATAATAGAAGAGAACTGCCCAGGAATTCTGAACATAGAAAATGAAATACAAATTGAAAGAATTCACAGATCACCTCCAGAAAAAAAAAAACAAGGCAACAAACTCCAAGACACATACTGGTTAATAGTTCAATTCAGAAATAACAAGTTCTGCAAGCCATCAGGAGAAGGACCTTCGAATACAAAGGAAAGGAAATCGGAATATGGCAAGACTATTTATTCTGCACCCATTAGAAAATGTCAGAAGGAATGGAATAATGTGTTCCAAACAGCAGTGGTGCTCAGCATGCAGACAGAGTGACCTACCCTGCAAACCTAAGCTTAACTATACATGAAAAAAGATGGACGTTCAACAATGAAAATGTGTTTGAAAAATTTTTCAAAAGAAATCCAGAACTGAAGAGATTATTTGCTTCTCGAGCCACCCAAACAACAGAAATGGAAGAGGGAATGAATAATGCAGCAGACAAAGACAGCAACAGCAAAAAAAATGACAACAGAGAGATCAATTAGAAACTTCTTTCTAAGGAGACAGGAGTGAAGGTGGAAATCTGGTAGAGGTAACAGTGAAGAGGTGGACAGGGGCATTATGGACAGAACCTGGCAGCATCCTACCTACAGGTGAATACATTTTTTTGGAACGACATTACAATATGAGAGGAAGAGGTGTAGGGCAGCAAGAGGATAGAGAGAAGTGTTTGATATGCTGGGATTATTGATGAATGCTTCTACGGGTGAAGAGAAATCATCTGTGAAGGAAAATGGGGGCCTTATACTGAATATGACCTGAGGGATCTGGTGCTTGAAAAGTTTGTCCATAAATCAGAAGGGGGCAAGTTGGAACACTTTAACGGTAACTGGCACCTGGGGGAGTGGGAGAGCATGAACCCAAGGAGGAGCTCAAGGAAAGGGTATAGATCAGCAGTGAGCTGTGTAATCAGAGTAGAGGAGGGACCCTACCACGGGGCAGTGTCCTTTCTGACATCTGCAATAATTGACATTGTTCTGGAAGTGAGGCACAATGGAAAAGGGGAATCCATGGGGGAGATCTCTACAAGGCAGTGGCAGAAACTGCCTAGAGGGAAGAGTCTAGAATAGATATGTTGGAAACTTTGATTATATCATGAATACAGAGAAAAGAGAGAGACCAAATAATTATAGGGGTCATGAATCAGAGAACGAAAGTCTAGAATAGACAAAAAGAGAGGGTGGATAATGAAGAGAATGATAGAAATCCTTTTTGGAAAGGAGTAAAAAAAAAGAAGCTTAAAAAACTAATGAACAGGGGGCAGCTAGGTGGTGCAGTGGATAGAGCACCGGCTCTGAAGTCAGGAGGACCTGAGTTCAAATCCAGCCTCGGACCAAACACTTGACACTTACTAGCTGTGCGACCTTGGGCAAGTCACTTAACCTCAATTGCCTCACCAAAAAAAAAAAAAACAAAAAACAAAACCTACTAATAAACAGGACTAGTTGAAGAGGAGGAGAAGAATAGGGGGGAATCTACTTGACTAAAAGGTAAAAAGGGAGAGGAGAATTATGTAACCAGAAATAAGCAATAGAGGAAAAGGAAGTAATAAGCAAAACCCCAAAGGGAAAGGGGTAAAAAATAAGAGATCAGAGGTGAGAGGAAGAGAGCCAATGGAAACAGGGCCACCTTTTAAAAAAAGATTAAAGTAAAGTAACTGAAGGAGCATAATATTGTGCTTACAGAAGAAGAAGGGGGAAATCATAACTTGAAAAAATATTAGATAAATGAAGGAAAATATAAACCTAACTCAAAGCCTTAAATGTGAATGGATTAAACAATCCAGTAAAATGAAAGAATGGCAGATTGGATAAGAAAATAAAACCCTACAATCTGTTGCTTATAAGAAACATATTTAAAAGACAAAGCTGTAAATAACATAAAACTGGAGAGAAGCAAAAAATTTACTATACATCCCATGAATCCAAAAAAGCAGGATTTGCAATCATGCTATCTGACAAAGCAAAAACAAACATCCAAAAAGTAAACGGGAATAAATGAAGAAATTATATTATGCTCAAGGGAACAATAGACAACAAACTAATATCAGTAATAAACTTGCATGCTCTAAATGCCTTCAGCATCCAGATTCATAAAGGAAACATTATCTAAGCTACAAGAAGACATAGATAGTAACACAGCAGTGAAAGGAGACTTCAATATTCCTCTCTCGGTTTTGGACGAGTCTAACAAACATAAACAAAAGGGAAAATATGGAACTGAATAAATTGCTGGAGAAAGTAGAGTTAAAAGATTTGTGGTGTTTTCCAAATGGGAGAACAAAAGAATATTACTTTTTTTCCAAGTGCCACATGGAACTTTTACAAAAACTGACTATTTACTATGGCGCAAAGATATTGCAAACAATTGTGAAAAGGCAGAAATAGTTAATACATCCTTTACAGACTATAATGTAATAAAAATAGAAATTAGTTCAGGGACCACAAAAAAAGATACAGACCCAAATGAAGACTTACCAGTGAAATCTTAAATAATGAGTGGATCAAAGAACAAATCACAGAAACAATTAATAACTGTGTAAAAGAAAATTATAATGATGAAACAACATACCATTTCTAGGCCACAGCTTAGGCAGTTCCTGGGGGGAAACCATATCTTTTCAAACATACATTAACAAAATAAAAAAAAGAGAATTAATGAACTGAAAGTACATTTAAAAAAATTAGAAAGCCAAGAAATAAACCAAAAATAAACACAAAAGAGGAGATATTAAAAACCAGAGGAGAAATAGATAAATTGAAAACAAAAAGCCCCTAGAAATGGTAACTAAAATTAAAATCTGTTTGAAAAGACTAATGCAATTGATAAACCTTTAGCTAATCTGATTAAAAAAGAAGAGAGCAAAAAACTAAATCAATAAAATAGTAAATAAGCAAGGCAAAATCTGAAGAAATAAAAAGAATAATCAGAACATCTTTATGCATAGTTATATACTAAAAAAAACTGAGAACACAAAAGAAATACAGGAATACCTTCAAAAATATATACCCAAACTATCATTTGAGGCAAATGTGTAAAAAGGACCAATAAAGATCTTGAATAACCCAATCTTAGAAAAAGAAATAGATCTAGCTGTAAAGGAACTACCAAAGAAAAAAAGCTCCTGGTCCTGATGAATTCAGAAGAACACTCTATCGAACTTTTATAGAACAATTAGAACCCATACTTCACAAGTTATTCTTAAAAATTGAGAAAGTAAGCACCCTACAAGAATTCTTTTATGAGACAGGTATAGTTCTAATACCTTAACCAGGGAAAGATAAAACTATAGGCCAATATCATTAATTAATAAGCATTGAATCAAAAATTTTAAACAAAATACTAACAAACAGACTACAGCAATTTTTCCAAGAAATCATTTATTTTGACAAAGTGGGATTTATATCAGGGATGCAAGAATAGTTCAATATTAAGAAAACAATCACCATAATTAATTATATTAAAAACCAAAACATCCAAAGCCACATGATCATCTCAGTAGATGCAGAAAAAGCAAGAAACAACAATAGAAAGGGAAATCCCATTCCAAATAACTACAAAAGGCATAATATATCTGGGGATTGACGTCCCAAAGCACACAAAAAACTTGTATAGATTCGATTACAAAGTGCTCCTTAACGAAATAAAGAACTTAAATAGCTAGAGGAATATTCAGTGCTCATGACTAGGCTGTGTCAATATAATAAAAATGACTCTACCAGAATTAATTTACAATTATAATGCCATACGAAGCAAATTACCAAGGGAATACTTCACGGTATCTGATAAAATGACAAAATTCATTTGGGTAACACTGTTCAGTTAAAAACTAGTTGCCAGTGTGTATTGGTGGAGAGAGCTCCCATATAAAGAGTCCCAGAAATCACAGATCAGGACCCACATAATGCTATGAAAATGCTATGGAAATGTGAGTTGCTGTTTTTATTATGACTGGCTCTGAATGATGCTACAGCTGAATGCAGTTATAGACTGGTAGAGCTGGAAGGGAGCTTAGAGACCATGTAATCTAATCTCTTAATTTTACAGAAGACATTGAGACGAGGAATGACTTGCTCAAGGTTACCCATGTAGTAAATGGCAGAAGCAGTATTCAAATTCAGCTCCTCTGACTCCACAATCAGCCCTCCTTCCACTGTCCAGACTGTCTGCCAAGCTACTTAAGCATGGTCTGGCTTTTATGAGGTCATCTTCTGGACTTGAACAACCTGCCAAGCCCTCACCAGCTAAATCAATGTGAGTTGCTAAAATAGTCCCATTTCCAACAAGGACCAGATTTGGTCTTGGAACCAAGAGAGTATCTTAAGAAGACCAAGGTCCTTCCTCCGTGGCACAATCAGAAACTTCAGAGACAGAGGTGAGTGGGAGCCTCTTTCTAAAAGGGCTTGGATCCTTTAAGAGATTGAGTGAGAAATGACCAAACTATCCATTGGTCCTACACAATGAAGTCACATCTTATCATTTCCTCTTTGATCTCTCTAGAGGAAGCAGTAAGAAGATTTCTTTGAAAGACAAGCAGAATCAACTGGGCCATCTTTTCCCTATCTTCTGACTAGCCCTGTTATCAGGCCTTCCCAAATGTGAGCTAAAACTTTGCCAAGTCCAACTAAGGCACTGTTGGTCGAGTTGTGATCTGATCCAACCATTCTGGAAAGCAATTTGGAACTATGCCCAAAGGGCAATCAAACTGTGCATACCATTTGACCCATCAATACCACTACTAGGTCTGTATCTCAAAGAGATCATAAACAAGGGAAAAGGACCCACATGTACAAAAATATTTATAGCAGCTCTTTCTGTGGTGGCAAAGAATTGGAAATTGATGGAATGCCCATCAATTGGGGAATGGCGAACAAGTTGTAGTATATGAATGTAATGGAATGCTATTGTGCTATAAGAAATGATGAGCAGGTAGATTTCAGAAAAAACCTGGACTTACATGAACTGATGCTGAGTGAAGTGAGCAGAACCAGGAGGATGTTGTACACAGTGACAGCCACATCGTGCAATGATTGACTATGATTGCCTTAGCCCTTCTCAGCAATACAATGATCCAAGACAATTCTAAAAGACTCATGATGGAAAATGCTATCCACATCCAGAGAAATAACTATGGAGTCTGAATGCAGATTGAACCACATTATTTTCACTTTTTATTATTTTGTGAGTGTTTTTTTAATGATTTTTCCCTTTTGTTTTATTTCTTCTTTCACAACATGACTAATATGGAAATATGTTTAATATGATTGCACATGTGTGACATATGTCAGATTGCTTGCCATCTTGGGGAGGGGGGAAGGAGGGAGAAAAATTTGGAACTCAAAATTTTATAAAAAATGAATGTTGAAAATTATCTTTACATTTAATTGGAAAAAAATAAAATGCTATTTACTAAAATTTTTTTTTCAAGTTTGATAGAGTGCTCTTCTGAATCCGTCAGGATCGGGGTTGTTTTCCCTTTGGTAGTTCTCGTCATTCTCTTGGGGGATGTTGACCAGGTACAGATGGTGGACCAGGCTCTGATGAACTCACTGGTTGCCAGCATGTGTTACATTTTTCAATAGCCACAGAATCACAGGTGTGGAACTGAAAGGGACCCTAGAGGTCATCAAGTTCAACCTCTTTATTTTTAGAGGACGATATTGAGACTCAAAGAGGTGAACTGACTTCCCCAAGATCACACATAGGATCATCGATCTAGACCTAGAAGGTACCTCAGAGACCATCTCTCCCTCTCCCTCTCCCCCTCCCCCATTTTACAGACGAGGAATCTGGCACTCAGGCAGTTTGAGTGATATTCCCATGGTCACCAACTGGTAGGTAGTGGAGGAAGAAAGGAGGAAGGAAGGAAGGAGGAAAGCACGTGCCAGACCCTGGACTAAGTGCTAGGGATAAAAATACAAGCCTAAAAACAAAGACAAGCCCTCCCCTCAAGGAGCTTACATTCTAAGAGGGGAAGACAACATACAAAAAGGAACTGAAAAGGGAGCTGGGGAGATGAAGGCACCTGGTTTTGAAATCCCAAAAGTCAGTAACCAGGTGGGGAGAGAAATGAAGGGTGACTGTCCTGGGCCCCTCAACAAAAGAGAAGCCCAAGGAGGAACTCACCAATGAAAGAAGCATGTGGGCCTTGCAGAAGGATATTCCAGAGTAAGAAGGCCTCAGTGATAGACAGATGTTCCAGGGTGAGGAGGCCCAAAGTACTGAAGGAAGTTCCAACATTAGACAGCATTTGAGGCATAGTTTTGAAGGCTGAAAAGTCCTAAGGAGGGCTGAGAGGGGAATGAGTCAGGATTTATACCCAGGTCTTTGCTGACTCCAAGCCCAATGCTTCCTCCATTGCACCACCTTGCCTCCTTAGGGAGATACTGTAATGTTTTAGAGCACTATACCCCAAAATCTTGGCATTTTAATAGTAAGCAAAGCCCTGGACTGAGATAATGGTTCACACAACCGTTGTTGTTATTTTTGTTTGTCCTTCATTTTTTTTTTCCTTTTTGGCTAGGCAATGGGGTTAAGCGACTTGCCCAGGGTCACACAGCTAGTAAGTGTTATGTGTCTCAGGCCAGATTTGAACTCAGGTCCTCCTGACTCCAGGGCCGGTGCTCTATCCACTGTGCCACCTAGCTGCCCCTTGTCCTTCATTTTCAAAGAGGACCAATAACATCATGGGGTGATGTCTTGACTTGCTCACGAATTGGATTAAAGTAAAGCAAAGTTGCACAAAGTCATCAGCCTCTCTCTCTCTTCCAGAGTCGTCGAAGTCCAGTGGCAGGACAAAAAGTCAGGATGATTGGTGATGGCCCGGGATGCAGTGGATGACCTTGGTGTCTTCGATGTCTGACCAAGCTCTAAGTGCTCTGCCATGCCTGCTTCAGCCGCCCTCATGGTCATTGGAACAAAGTGTTCTCATCTGCCCATTCTGCTGAGGGAGGTCTATAGCACACTGAGGTTTACAAGACATTGACTTCATAAAGACCCTGAAAGGTAAGAAGAATTTATTAAGCGCCTACTATGTGCCAGACACTGTACTAAACTTTTTGCAAATATTATCTCATTTGATCCTTACAGCAACCTTACAAGGTAGGTCATATTAATATCCCTATTTTACAGATGAGAAAACTGAGGCAGAGGTGAAGTGACTTGCTTGGAATCACCCAACTAGTAAGTGTCTGAGGCCAGATTTGAACTCAAGTCTTCCTGACTCCAGGTCCAGTGCTCTACCCACTGTGCCACCTAGCTGCCCTTAAGGTGGATAGTACAAGGATAGCTATCCATATCTGATGAGGAAACTGAAGCTCAGAGACATTAAGTCACCTGCCCATGGTCACACAGCTAGAGTTAAGATTTGAATCAGATCTCTCCAAGCCTAAGGGCATCACCATCACAAAGAGCCCTTTCCAAGGTCAGGCATCATTTACAATGCAATTTGTAAGGCAAGGATGGGGCTTTGCCTATATGCCCTCCACCCCTCTCCTCAAACCTCTGAGCCCTGGGTATCTGCTCCTTTGGGGGTTATGTCATGGACTCAAGTCCTGAACAGAATCATAGAGGCAGATAGAACTCCAGAGTTCATCTAAGCTTACAGAGGACAAAACTGAGGCCTAGAAGAGGAAAGGGACTGGCCCAAGGGTGAAAAAATCATAGACTCTAGATCTGGAAGGGACTCAATGTTATTCTAGCCTCAGTTTCCTCATCTGTGAAATGGGAATAGTAATAGCACCTACCTCCCAGGGTTGTGGTGAGCATCAAATGAGATCCTAATTGTAAAGCACTTTACAAATAAAAAAGTGCTACAGAAATGCTAGGCATTATTATTATCATTTAGTCTAACACCTTCATTTTACAGATGGGGAAACTGCGGTCTAGAGAGGGGAATGACTCACCTGAGATCATATAATTAATAAGTGGAAAGCTAATATTCAAATCCAGATCTTCTGACTCTAAATCCAATTCCCTTGGGATACGACTAGACCAAAGCATATCATTATTATTATTAATAATAAAAATAATACTAATTTGTATTTTATATAAATAATGAGAACATAAAATAATAACCTATATAATAACAACAAAACAATACTAGTTTGTACAAACTAGTATTGTTTTGTTATTATTATAATAAAGTTTATTATTATCATTAGGTTTGTAAGTACTTTAAATATACCATCTCATGATCCTCACAACAAGTCTGTGGGGTAGGTACTAGTATTAGCCTTATTTTAAAGGTGATGAAATTGAGGTCCAGAGAGGTTAGGTAATCTGGCTAAGGTCACACAGCTAGGAAGTCTCTGAGATGGGATTCCAACACAAATCTTCCTGATTCCAAGTCCAGTGCTCAGTCCACTAGATGACTCCATCCAGTAGGCTGGACAAAGCCCTTCATCTATTCTTCTCCCCTTTACTCTCATCTCCCAGCTGAGTGACAATCACAATTGCTTCCTCCCCCACCACAAAGAAAACGGAAAAACAAAACAAAATGAAACAAAACCATTCACCAACAGTTCGAGGGACCTCAGGGGTCACCGAGGCAGCTCTTTGGGTAAGTTCCTTTCTTGTCAGGAGAGGTGTGGGCAAGGAGGAAACTGAGGTTTCCTCTTACAACTAGACCGAAGGCTGAAAAAACGTCAGCAGGTCCCATTGGTAGCCTAGCATGAGACCAAAGTTTTCTTTGGAAAAGTTCATAGTTTGTCTTCCAGCCTTCAGGTGTATCCTGTTTTATACTCAAAACCTCACAATGGCCTAAAAATGGACAGTAGTTCACTGAGAAGGATTTAGCTGGTGGTCAAAATGTAGGAATAATACGGTTGGAGATAGGCAGAACAAATTTCAGTCAAGTGCTAAGTGAACATTCATGCAAATGATGGATATCAGTGAGTCAGTCAACACACATTGGGGGCACTATTTCTGCCAAGAGCTTGGGTCATTGTGGGGGAGATCTGACATTTACACTTAGATGCAGGCTTGGATACTCACAGAATGTCAAAGTTAACAGGGATCCCAGAGACCGTTCAGTCCAACAGTGCCTGGCACATAGTAGGTGCTTACTGATTGATTGTGATCTGAACATGAGTACCTTCTACAACATTCCAAATAAGTGGTTTTTCAGCCTTTTTTTGAAGACTTCCAAGGAGGAGGAACCCACTGCCTCTGATTCAGTCTACCCTATTATGGGTAGCGCTAACGATTAGGATCTTCTTTAAATACCAAGCCTAAAATTGCCTCTGAAACTCACACTTAGTGCTCCTGGTTCTGACTTTTGGGGCCAAGCTGAGCAAGGCTAATCTCTCTTCCACATACTTTTTTTTTCTATTTCTTTTTTTAATTTAATTTATTTATTTATTTTTAGTTTTCAACATTCACTTCCATGAGATTTTGAGTTCCAAATTTTCTCCCCATCTCTCCCTTCCCCCTACCCCCAAATGGTGTGTAAATTGATATAGGCTCTACATATATATTCACATTAAACCCATTTTCACATTTGTCAAGTTGTAAAGAAGAATTAGAACCAATAGAAGGAATCACGAGAAAGAAGAAACAAGAAACAAGAAACAAGAAGAGAGAGAGCAAATAGTCTGCTTTGATCTATATTCAGACGCCATACTTCTTTTTCTGAATGTGGCCAGCATTTTCTATCATGAGTCTGTTGGAGTTGTCTTAGATCCTTGCATTGCTAAGATCTCATCCACATATTTGAATACAGCTTTCCTGCTGGTTTCTCTGCACTCCCCTCTCTGTATGCTAAGTCTTCTCATCAGGCCAAGCATGACCAGTTCCTCTGCCCAATCTTCATATGGCAGCGGCTCTTAAGCCATTGTTGGGTCCTGGGCCCCTTTGGCAGTCTGGTGACGCCTATAGACTCATTCTCACAATCAGGGTTTGAAATCATTGAAGAAAATGCTAAATTTCAGTTAGAGTGAGTGAAAAAGAAAGATGTCCTTTTTTCTTCCCATCCAATTCATGGACCCCTTGGAGGCCCATTGACTCCAGGTTAAGAACCTCTGTCACATGACGTGAACTCATGCACCCTCCCTGTCCTAACTCCTCTTCTCTAGACGTTCTGCTGCTCATCATTGTTGTTGTTCAGTCATTTTTCAGTCAGGTCTGACTCTTCGTGACCCCATTTGGTGTTTTCTTGGTGGAGATACTGGAATGGTTTGCCGTTTCCTTCTCCAGTTCATTTTACAGATGAGGAAACTGAGGCAAACAGGGTTAAGTGACTTGCCCAGAACCATACAGCTAGTAAATGTCTGAGGCTGAATATGAACTCAGAAAGATGCATCTTCCTGATTCCATGCCTGGGATGCTATTCACTGTACCACCTCAGCTAATCAATGTCCTTCCTAATCTGTGGTACCCAGAACACAGTACTCCCACTATGGTCTCATAATGATTGAGAGCAGGAACCATTGTCATGTTTGACTTTGTATCCCCTGAACCTAGCACAATTCCTAAAACCCATCAGGAAAAGGCTTGGAGCCAGACTACAGCGTTTTAAAGCCAGACTACAGCGTTTTAAGGCCAGACTACAGCGTTTTAAGACCAGACTACAGCGTTTTAAATGCCAAACTGAAGCATTTCGGTTGTCTCCTGGAAGCCATTGCCACCAACCTTGAGGGAGCAGCTTCAGGGTGGAGTCAGTACTGTGTAGTAGACATTCTGGAACTGACAGGAGAAGGCTTAGCCAGAGTCCCTGCCCACCTGCCAGCCAGTTCTGGGAGCTGAAGGAGGAAAGCAAATCCAAAAGGAATGAGTTGGGGAGGAGAAGAGTAGATGGATTCTGTGTGCCCCTTGGCAGGTCCTGCTCCGAGAACTGTCCTGTTGCTGTCTGTGACTCGATTGCACTGGCTGAAATCCTAAGATCTCTACCATCACCAAGACTAGATGCACTTGGAGTCCCTTCTAGCCCACCAAATGATAATAAGCCTCCTCCTCCAAGCCAGGTCTGCTTGACTCATTCACACACTCCCAGGAGAGGAATTTTCTGTCAGCAGGAGGTTGGACCATGCACTCTGCCTGAATTCACTTTCAGTCAATCATTGAACCCCAAAAACCCCATTTCTTGAGTGCCTTTGAGGTGCAGGGCATCATACTTCTTGCTAAGGAGGATACAGCAAGGTATGCTTACAGTGTCACTGTGGAGACCCTCCCCCCCACACAGATACACCTTATTTCTTTTTTTTTTTTGGCAAGGCAATTAGGGTTAAATAACTTGCCCAGGGTCACACAGCTAGTGAGTGTCAAGTGTCTGGTTTGAGACTGGATTGGAACGTGGGTCCTCCTGACTCCAGGGCTGGTGCTCTATCCACTGTGCCATGTACCTGCCCTGGATGCCCCTTATTTCTGCCAGTAGCATCATTCAGTCAGTGACCTAGGCTTGGAGTCAGCCTTCCCTCACTTACCACACCCAATCAGTCATGCTGATTTCTCTTATGCAATGCCTCTGATAATGATAGCGGCTTACTTACCTATGGTGTCTTAAGTTTTGCAAAGCAATGAGTAAGTTTTTTCGTGGAATGAGACATTAATATGAGTCAACAGCATAATAAAGGTGGCCAAGAGAACCAATCCTAGTTTGGGTGGCATTAAGAGAAGCATGGAGTCCAAGACTAGGGGGCTAGGATGATAGGCCAGCTGTTCTGTGCCCCACCCTGACCACATCAGGAGTACAATGTTCAGTTCCGAGAGCCACCATTTCAAGGAGGACATTGTTAAACTGGGGAGTACCCAGAAGAGGGCAACAAAGACAGTGAAGAGCATCAAAGTTATGCCACGTGAGACTGGTTGAGGGAACTGGGAATGTTTGGCCTAGAAAAGAGAAGACCTATGGGGGAGGGCGATCACAATAGCTATCTCAAGTACTTTGAGTTGTCAAACGAAAGAGGGATTGGATTTGTTCTGTTTAGAGGGCAGAACTTGGGATAATGGGTGGGAATTGCAAAGAGGCAGATTGAGGCTTAATGTAAGGGGGGGAACCCAAACAACTTTCTCACTGGACCTATGGGAAAGCAGAATTGCTGCCTTGGAGGATAAAGCTAGCTGACTACTTGAAAGGGATGTCATCAAGGAGGCATGGGTTGGATTCGAAGTCAGGGTTTCTTAAACTCGTTCCACTCCTGACCCCCTCACACGTTCTCAAACTGTGGGTCATGACCCCATGGGATTGTGATCCACAGTTTAAGAAGCACGAGACAAGATGTCTGCTGACATCGCTTCTAACTTGCCATTCTGGGACTGTCTCCTGGTTGTTGTTTTGTGACTGGCCATCAGGGACTGGCATTGAGCTCTTTTTCTCTTGGGAAGGAACAGGCCATGGGCTGTCTGAAATGATCCACTGGCTGCCTCTCTTGGCCCCTCACACTGGAAGTAATAACAGCCACACTTCCCATTTCTCCTTTCATGTTCATTATGCCAGGTGGGCTTCCCCATAACCCAGGGAGGCAGGACACGCAGCAGTAAACAATAACTGCTCCCATTTCTGTGGTCTTATAGACACTTTGAGAGGTACAAGTATTCGTATTTGCATTTTACAGATGAGGAAACTGAGGCTCAGAGAGTTTGAGTGACTTGCTCAGCATCACACAACTAGTAAGTGTCTGAGTCTGCATTTGAATTCAGGTCTTGCTGACTCCCAAGTCCAGCACTTTCAGCTGCCTAGCTAGTCAGGGTCAAAGGTAAAAATGGAAACTTGGGTCTGGAGACTTTAAGTCTAGCATTCTTTCTTTTCTTCTGTACTATTGCTGAATTTCCTTCTTAGAAAAAGTTTATTGTTCCCCTTTGCTTTTTTACATTAAAGCCATTTCCCCTGAACCCCACCCCCCATCACTGCCAACCCCTAAATTGAACCCTTCCTCATAACATGAAAAACATTTAGACCCAGACTGGTCTAATAGCTTCTGCTACATTCCGTAGTCCTCCCACCTTTCCACTGAGAGAAGGAAGGAGTTCCACCCTCACTTCTCTGGGACTGAGTTGGACCATTATAATTAATCAGAGTTCAATTGCCAGTTAGTTTACATTATTATTTGCATGGCAGCCTTTTACCCACCTACTGTTGAGACCATATGTGTGGATGTATGGAGAATTGTACTGCCACGGCATGAAAGATGTTTTGGGAATTGATCTCATGATACAAGACATCTTTAGAATGATCAACCCATACACGGAGTGTTTGCTGTGTGCAGCAAATGAGGATGAGATTTGCTTTGGTGCAGACAGATCCATTAAAAAGGCGCTGAATCCCAAACAGAATAAGGAATTTGTATTAGAGTAAAACCAATCATAACTGCTTTGCATACTCCCTGCAATACTGTTCTCCTGGTTCTATTTATTTTGCTCTTCATTAGTTCATATGTATCTTCCCACATTTCTCTGCTTTTTAATAGCGTCGTTTCTAACAGCACAGTACTATTTTTTCATATTCATAAACCACAGTTTGATCCACCATTCCCCCAATCAATGAGAGTTCACTTGCATTTCCGTGTTTTGCTGCCACAAGAATACTGTTAGAAATATTTGTGGATATGTGAGATTTTTCCTAGGTCTGTGACCTCCTTGGGGCATATCCCCAGCAGTGGGATTGCCAGGTTAATGGCTCCGAACAGTTTAAACACTTTTCTTGCACAATTCCAAGTTGTTTTCCAAAATAGTTGGACCAATTTATAACTTCACTAACAGTGTGTTAGTGTCCCTGTCTCTTCCCATAGTCCCTCCAGCATTGACTACTTGTGTCTTGGAACATCTTTGCATTTGATACAATTTTGGTTTTGATAGTTTATAATTCTTTCTTAAAATGTTTCTTCATCTCCTTTGATATGAATGGCTCTTGATCTTATATAATTGTTGCAGTTTCGTATATATAATCTTGGGTTTTTTTCCCTAGACCTGTGATTTCATTATTGTGAAGAATTCCTAGTGTAGAAATTCCCTTCACCAATCTATCAGCAACTCACCAATAATTTATAATCTTAGAGAATTGACTGGGTCAGTGAGAGGTTAAGTTATCGCCTCTTGGTCAGAGACAGCTAACGTGTGTCAGATACAGGACTTGAACCCTTCCTGACTTGAAGGCCAGCCACTGTTATTAGGTGGTGCATTGGATAGAGTATAGGACTTGGAGTCAGAAAGACCTGAATTCAAATCCTGCCTCAAATACTTGCTGGCTATGTGACTCTGGGCGAGTCACTTAACCTCTTTGTGCCTCAGTTTCCTCATCTGAAAAATGGAGATAATTGGATAAAATGGGGACCTATGTCCCAGGGCTATTATGAGGATTAAATGAGTTATTAGATGTAAAATGCTTTGTAAACATTAAAGCACAATATAATTGCTGGCTATTATTATTGTTTGGTTGGGTTTTTTTGTTTATTTGAGGGTTTTTTTTGCTTTTTTTTTTTTTTTGGTGAGGCAAATGGCTTTAAGTGACTTGCCCAGGGTCATACAACTAGTAAGTGTTAAGTGTCTGAGGCTGGATTTGAACTCAGGTCCTCCTGACTCCAAAGCTAGAGCTCTATTCACTGCACTACCTAGCTGCCCCGAGCAATTATTATTGCTGACATTTATTATTATATTAGCTGTCAGACTATGATCAGATATTTGATACAAGGATTTTTCCTTCTTACAATTTCTTTTCTTATTCTAGCTACATTGATTTTATTCATGTAAATTATTTTTAATTTATAATCAAGATCATCTCTTTTGTCTATTATTATCTCTTGTTTGGTAAAGAATCTTCCCCCTAGCTGTAGTTGCAAACAGTACCTCCTTCCATTCTCCTCTAAGTGATCATTTATATTTAAGGCCAATATCCAGTTGGAGTTTATTGTGAAATATAGTGTAAGATGCTTGTTGAAACCCATTTTCTGCCGAACAGCCTTCCGGGTTTCTAAGCAGCTCTTGACTAATAAGAAGCCCTTCCTCTGGTAGTTTGTGTTTCTGCACTTAATCAAACAAAGGATTATTGTATACCATTACTTATGGGACTTGCTTATCTAGTCTGTTCTGGTTCCATTGACCTTATTTTCAATTTTTTAACCAGTACCAAATAGTTTTGATGATTACTACTTTGCTTTATACTTTGAGACTAGTAATGTTACCCCCCCACCCTTCCTTCATTCCAGCTTTTAAAAAAAATAGAATATTTCTCTTGATGTTCTAGACCTCTTGTTCCTCCAAATTCATTTTTAAATTATCTTATCTAGTTTTATATCATGTGACAGTTTGGCATGGCACTAAATTGATAAAATAATTCAGGTAGTATAAGGCACTATATTGGTGAGACCTAATTATAAACAATGACTGTCGCTACAAATATGTGAGACTTCCTTTGTTTCTGTAAAGAGTATTTTGTAGCTGTGTTTATATAAGTCTTGAGTATGTAAGTTGACTCCCAGATACTCAAATACTTAAATGTATTGATGATTTCAATGCTGTGGCCATTCTCTCTAATGTAGAGGTTCTTAACCCCGGCATCCATGAATTTGTTTTTGTTTTGGTGAGGCAACTGGGGTTAAGTGACTTGCCCAGAGTCACACAGCTAGTGAGTGTTATTTGTCTGAGGCCGGATTTGAACTCAGGTCCTCCTGACTCCAGGGCCAGTGCTCTATCCGCTGCACCACCTAGCTGCCCCAATGAATTTGTTTTTTTAAAAAAATATTTTGATAGCTATATTTCGGCATAATTGCTGCCCTTTAAAAATCTATGTGTTTTATTTTATGCATTTAAAAACATTGTTCTGAGAATGGATCCAGGACACAA
This sequence comes from Vombatus ursinus, assembly GCF_900497805.2. Taxonomy (NCBI): domain Eukaryota; kingdom Metazoa; phylum Chordata; class Mammalia; order Diprotodontia; family Vombatidae; genus Vombatus; species Vombatus ursinus. Next base: position 2,443,644 of record NW_020944469.1, read on the forward strand.
AGATGATTAAGAAACCCTGCTCAACTCCTTCCATGCCTGACCACGATGTGTACCTCTTCACCATATCTTCCTATAAATATATGACAGGGAGGCCACCCAACATACTGGGGTCATTCCTGTTGAGGATGCTAGTGGTGTCACTTCATCTTATCTCTTGCTCTTACTAAATGATCAACCTGTCTTCCTTTTCATGCACGTATTTGATGACATCCTTTACTCTGGTTCTTGATTTTCAAATAATAATGTCTAGCATTTAGATAGCACTTTTAGGTTTGCAAAGTTTTTTACCCTTTATACAAATGCTACCTCCTCTGATCCTCACAACAATCCTATAAGGTAGACACTATTATCCCCATTTTACAGATGAGGAAACTGAGGCACAAAATGTTAGGTGACTGGTCCAGGGTCACATAGCTAGTATATGAAGCAGGATTTGAACTCAGGACTTCTTGACACCAATGCTCTATTCATTACAACACCCAGCTACCTCAACATTTTTCACATTTAGTAGTTATTATTAATGTAATTTCTCCTTCTAACTTTCCCTCCTGGTTTTTGATAGTACTGCATAGAAATGTTGATGTTTCTGTGGATTTACTTTGTATCTTGTTACTTTATTGAAGCTATTGTCTTGATTTAGTGCTTCTTTGGGGTTTTCTAAGGAACCTATCACACCACATGCAAATGGGGATAAATTTGTCTCCTTTTGGCCAAAGTCCACACCTTTAATTTTCCCTCCCCTTCCTTACTGCTATAAATGGCATTTCAAGAACTAGGTCAAAGAGTCATGAGGAGAGGAGCCATCTACCACTCTTTCTACTTCTCCAAATGGCCACATGTAGACACAAACTAAAAAACTGTGTCAAGAATCAAGAGATACAGCAGATGATAGAGTGTGGGTGTATACTCCACAGGAAGCTCTGTGCATTTTCGACACATTCTTTCCAAACCCCATGGCAAAACAGATGACTTCATATCATTCAATAGAGGCAGTGGCCCTTGTGTCAAAAGGATATAATGGCATCTGGAAGGACAGTGCCTATCCAGTCTATCTACCAATCCCCAGAGCTACATTTAGCACATAAGGTGCCTGGGGTCATGCTCTTCAGCCTTTGATGGTCATGGGTTTTCATCCAGAGCCGCCTGGCTGATTCATCATTTCTGATGTCACAGACTGTGAAATGCTAAGTACTGGTAAATGTGAGCAAATAAGGAGTACAAGCATGGGATATGGGATGGAAACTTTTAGAAAATGGCAGGACGTGGGTAGGCAAAAAGAGGAAGTCAGCTCAGTATCAGTGCGCCACAGGGGAGACTTAAAAACTGCAGGGCTTTTGGAACCATCCTCGCGTCCTACAAGTCCTGGAAGCAGGTAAGGGGACGAAAACCTACTGTGGACAATCAACCTGGATACCGATGCCCGCTGATCTTTAGTTATAAAAGCTTAGCATTTTTATTATATTCAGACTTTTTTTTTTTTGGTAAAGACCAAGTGAACTTTTCCTACAGTTCTCCTTTTTAATAATACACACTTTAAACATTTTGATTTGGCTGAGGCAAGACTGAAATGCTCAGACGTGGCAGGGAACAGTCAGATACTCTGTTTCTGATTGAGGGCATACACAAATCATGGAAACTATGAATTTTATCCGAAGCCCAAATTGGCGTTCTTTTGCCCACAATAACCTCGGAGACGATTGCATTCCCAGACAACTGAGTGGTGCTGACAGAGTTCTTTACCTCCTATTTGAGGTGGACAGTTTTGGTTTTTTTTCCCCTGTTTTCCTGAATAAACAACGTTATTTCCTCTCGGAGCTGCATAAGCCTGCAGTTCACTACAAGATATCTGGGTAGAGAGGGTAAGGTTCTTCTTGACTTTCTCTTGATACTTAAAAAAAAAAATAGACCTTCCCAAACCTGCGTGGTTTGAAATTAGTGTATGTTAGTTAACTACTGCTTCCTTCTGTTGTTGTTGTTTTTTTTTTTTTTTTTTTTTTTTTTTGTTGTTGTTGTTTTTTCTTACCTACTGGGGGATATTGTCTCATGGAAGACTGGAGGCTCCAGGGAGGTAATATCTATGAGTGCAGTACATTCTCTCTGTAAGCGTAAGTGGTTAAAATGCTCAACTAATATTGGCTGCATGCTTTGCCTAAGGAAATGGGACTGTCTGGAGAGAAAGTTCTTTTCTCTACGATGTAATTGACATAGACCAGGAGGCCAGCATAGTTGAAATAAACACTGTTCCTCTTAACAAGCCCATGTAACAGTTCAGTTTGAGAACATGGCTGATTAACAGTACTTCCTGAGAGGCAGGAAAAGAAGGTGCCCCGTAGAAACTTAAATCTGATGTTTGGGAAGAAGCCTTCAACATTGAAAGCCGTTTTCATTTCTGGACTGGGTCATTTAAGAAAGTTCATGATCGGCATTTTCCCTTCCACTGGGGCATTTGAAGTGGCTGCATTCTGGGGTGGGGCAGCAGGGCTTCAAATAGCAAGCAGATTCTCACCAAGCTTTAGAGTCCCAGCTGTCAGATGGCCGTGGGGTTGATTCTCAGCTTACCCTGAGAATTTTCTTCTCCTATATTTATAAGTTGTGAGTATGGGAAACATTTGCAGATGAGAATCCAGGGCTCGCCTGCCTCTGATGAGAGATTCCTTTCATTTTCCATACTGGGAACATTCAAATCTGGCTCTGTCTGTTCTTAATAGTGCAAATTTCACGCTTGGAGTGTGACTGTAAACTCCTAAGTGGTGCAGGGCATGCAGAATTATATATGGTCCTATTTGTGGGGTCACGAGCTTTATTGTGAGATCACTGAAACCTTCTCATACTTTGGGCTTTTCATGACAAGCAGCTGGTGGTGGGGAAATGAAATATGACCATGGAGTTGGATTCAGAGGGCCTGGGTTCAAGTCTTGGTTCTGACATTCATAAATTGCATGACATTGATCTTGGCTCTGTGACTTTGGGCAAGCCCCTTCACCTATCTGGGCCTCAGTTTCTTTAATCTGTTGAAAGAGGGGATTGGACTAGATGACCTTTTCAATACCTTCTAGTTCTAAACCTCTGACCTCTAAGTACTTAGGACCATAGAGCTTGAGTATGAAGGGACCTTAGAGATCATCAAATCTTGCCCTCTCGTTTTATGCATTGAGGAAACTGAGACCCAAAGGGAAGGCACTTGCCCATAGTCACATGATTCATTAGAGGGAAAGTCAAGATTTGAATCTGTCCTCCAACTCCAAGTCTAGCACTCTTCTTTTCCTCACTTTCCTACTCTGTCAAATGAGGGGATTGGACTAGATGACCTTTAGAGATCCCTTCCATTGGACTGTAAAACCCAAAGTCTTTCTATGGACTGAATGGACCCAGGATGAGATTTTTTTAAATGTTCAATTTTCTTTTAGTCAATACTAGTACAGTAAAGTGGGTCCTTTGGCATTTGAGGGTCAAATGTTGAATCAAGGAAGGAATAGAGCTGCCTTCCAGAAACCCAATACGAATGGAACAGCTGTGTGCAACGTGAGCATGAGTCACACTGCAGCCCTCTCTGCACCACAGCCTTTGCCAAGTGGGCCCCCGAAATCTGAGATCTGGAAATCTGCTCCACCTAATCTCTATGACCACAAGTCCAGGTGGGGCTCTTCCTCCATCTGAGGGTGATTCAGAGCCATTCAATCAAGCTGGGGAGCAGCTGGAGGTTCTAGTCCTCTGGGCACCATCCGGAGGGATTGCTGAGGTCAGCACAGTGCCCTTCCCTGACCTTGCCCCCCTCCCCAAGGAATCTCCCCTAGTGAGGAAAAAAGGGCCCAGCTTGGCAGACTCAAAGGCTCCAGAAGGGCTTCCTGTCCTAGTCTGCACCCATGGGTGGGCTGACTTCCTTGCTGTTCTGTCCTTAGGCCTGCAGAAGAGGTGTCCCGAGGAATCCCCCTCCCCCACCACAAAATCCTCTCTACCACACACACCCCTGATCCCTTGCTTTCCACAGTTCTAAAGTGGGTCACAAATTTGGGCTGGAATACCCCTTTGGGATCATAAAGGCCAATCATTTTATAGAGGAGGAAACTGAGGCTTATAGAGAAGACATGATTTGCTCGAGACCAAATAGCTCACTAGTAAGTGGCAGAGTCAAGATTCCCACTTAGGTCCTCTCACCTCCAAATCTATTCCTCTTTCTATTACACCATGCTCTCCTCCAGGACCAAAAGGAAGACGTTATCAAGCAGAGACACTTGATCGAATCCCCTTCATTTTACGGATCATAGGAATGGAAAAACAGGGACAAGGGAGGGCAAAGGATTTGCCCCAAAGGGCAGAGTTCGTCCTTAGACCCAAGTTGCCCAACTCCAAATCCAGCCTTTTGCCTTTAGACTGTGTTGCTTGGGCAAGGCTGTTTGCTAAGAATGTAAAAGAATGTTTACCTGTGGGATCTGGGTAACCATGTCAACATACTTCCCACCAGGGCCAGCCTGTTTATAGGCAGTTGTTTATAGGATATAATCTCAGGGGTAACAAAATGTCTGCCCCAGTGCTTGAAATTCCAACATTAAAGAAAGATTCTTTAGGGCAAGGAGTTTTCAACTTGGGGTCTGTGAACTTTGAAATGAAATATGTTGATAACTCAGTTTTAGTAATTCAATTTTGATACACTGGATTTTCTTTGTAATCTTATATATTTTACTTTATGTATTTAAAAATATTTTTTGAGAAGGGACCCACAAGCTTCTTCAGACTCCATGACACCAAAGAGGTTAAGAACTCTTACTTTGAGGGAAACATTACCTCCTCCTCCTCCTCCTCCTCCTCCTCCTCCTCCTCCTCCTCCTCCTTCTTCTTCTTCTTCTTCTTCTTTTAAAGCACAGGTACTCCTGACTTGGGAAATTGGCACTAACTCCTTAGAGGGCAATGGTTGATCACATCACCTTCCTCTCAATGAGAAAGTTTGGGCAGCAGGAAAAGCTAAGCCCTTCTTGTTACTGGAGAGAGCAAGGGACTTGTCCAAGGTCATGTAGCTGGTAATTAATTGATAGAGGTGGGAGTCCCAGTCACAGTGTAGTTTTGGAGATACAGTGCTAGACTTGGAGTTAGGATGACCTGAGTTTGAATCCTGCTTCAGACACTAGCAGTATGACCCTAGGAAAGTCACTTAACCACTCTGAACCTCAGTTGCATCATCTTTAAAATGGACAAGTTGAACTGGTTGGCCTCCAGGGGAATTTGGAGCTCTATATCTATGATCCAAGGCTCCGGAGCAACCAAATCCACTGTGCTTCCTACCACGCCACACTGCCGGCTCATTCCCAAACCCCAGGCATGACCATTCCACAGAAGTCAGGCACAGTGGGTTCTTGGCATTAGCCCGGGCCGACAGCAGCAGAGGCTGGATGAAGCCACCCAGCCTTTCAAATCTCGTTTCCTGAGTGTCTTGCTCCAGTGCCCCTCTTGTAACAGGAGCTTCAGTCCAGCGATCACAAAGGCAGAGCTTGCTTCTGTGAGAGGCCTCCTGGGGCTTCGGGGATTATGCTTCAAAGAGAGCAGCCCATCTTTAGTTAAAATGGAAGCAAAGTAGAAACCCATTTTCCAAGGGTGGCCCACCTGGCTGGATGAGAGAACAGCATTTAATTGGCAAGATGTTGGAGCTCTCCAAGGGGTCTCCCCAGGACTTCGCAGGTAGGCAACCACAGAAGAGCCCTCCTCGATCTGTTTCCCCAGTGACTGTCTCTTTCCTTTAGTGTGGCTCAGCAAGGCCAACCTTATAAGTAGGTGTTGTGGGTGACTACCTACATGGTGTCATTTGGGGAATGCCCTGTCTCCAGGATCACCCCCCTGGACTGTTACTCAAGTCTGAAATTCTTAGGTCCATAGAAGAATCATAGGATCAAGAGCTGGGAGGAACCCTTACGGACCATCTAGTTTAGGAAGTCTTGCACTGGGGTATTGACCCTGGGCAAGTCACTTAACCCTATTGCCTAGCCAAAAAAGAAAGAAAGAAAGAAAGAAAGAAAGAAAGAAAGAAAGAAAGAAAGAAAGAAAGAAAGATACATACATACGTACATACATACATACATACATATTTGATGACAGGATTTCAATACCATTGGTTTTCTTTGTAAACCTACATATTTTATTTTATGCATCTAAAAACATGATTCTGAGAAGGCATCCAGAGGTTTTACCAGACTGACTGCCAAAGGGATCCATGACACTGAAGAGGTGAAGAAGCCCAGCTATGGTGCCATTTGCCTCTCAGGGGGTTGCCATTGTCACATACTTTGATTCTGCACTAGGGGGTGCTAGCAACCAGGACAGAGCCCCCTGGTGGAGGGAAGCAGCGGGAGACCGACTTCTACCTTATCCATGGTTCGTCCCAGGGCCAGCCCTGCTTCTCAACAACTAAGGCATGGTCCTACCCCTAATGGGGAGCCATTATCAACAATATAAATCAGAATATAATGAAGGGCTAATTGGCTGGGACAGAGATACTGGGGATCAGGAAATTTGGCTTTCAATCTCCCCTAGTTGAATCACTTCTCCACTGTGGGATGCGACCTCTTTCTCCATAAAATGAGGGGTTTGAGTAATCACTGGAAGATTCTGTTTCTTTGAAGCTCATAGTAAAACAAAATCTTAAAAATAGTAACTATGCAACATCCTATTACACATAGGATTTAGAGTAGAAAGAGAGCACAAACTGCTAACCTCTGTGAGCCTCAGTTTCCTCCTCTGTTGGGCTAGATGATCTCTAATATTCCTTCTAGATCTAAGTCCTACGACCCAACTCCCTTCAACGTTTTACAAAGGAGGAAATCAAGGCCCAGAAAGGGTAATTCACTCGCCCAAGGTCACAGAGTTAGTAAGTGACAGAGCTGAGATTTAAACCCAAGTCCTTTGACTCTAAATGCAGAGCTCTTATCCCTGGACCCCAAATGCCTTCTCTCCATTGTTCCGCTCCAGAGGAAATGGCATACCCAGGCGCTCAGGAGTAGCCCTACCCCACAAAGAAAGGGGCCTCTTTTTAGCTCTACTGCTCTCTTTCTCTCTCCTTTCCGGGGTCCCTGCTTCCTGTCTGACTGTATAGCTTGGCCAGACTGTTCAGTCTAGGCTATAAGGAGGCCTGGAAGGATAGCTAGCTAGCAAGCCTCAGTAACTGCCAAAAGGGGTCAATGCAAGTTCATCCACGTGGGTCCCCAGTGGAATAGAGCTGACCCCTTGAATGGCCTGTAAGACCCAGGTCAGTGGGCCTGGAGTGAGAAGGAAGTAATTACATTCCATGTGCTAGCCTTATGGTGGGGAGCCCTGGATTTTATCTCTTCCTGCAGCTGTGAAGCAGGCTGACCCAGCCTTGGAAAAGGGGCTCTTAGGGGACTGAAGAGCTATTTGCTTCTGAGTTTCAGTGCATAAAGCTGGTACAGCGTGAAAGGTGCAGCTCCTGCTCAGTGTGGCTCAGGGCTAGCTCTCACTGTTGGGCATGGTAGGGTAGAGAAGGCCAAGTTATGGCTGGCTGTAGATGACCCAGCTCTGGAGACCCAAATAACAAGCAAGAGGCCTTTTTCACAACACTTGAATAGGGAGGCAGCTGATCTGAGGGTCACAGAGAGCTCCTCTGCCCACTGGACAATGCTGCTGAATGTCCATCGGCAGCCAGCCCTCACTCAGGCTTTTAAAGTGCAGTGTCAAAGAGTGCTTTGGGTGCTGGTCCTGGCATCGAGAAGATCTGGGTTTGAATCCCACTTAGAACGTTACTCACTCGACCTCGGCCAAGTCCCATAACTTCTCAGGGCCTCGGTTGGACTCAGTGACCCCAAGTTCTCTTCCAACTCTAGATCTAAGATCGTCTGATCCAATGTGTCCATATGTGTGTAGGTATATGTGTATGTGTGTATATGTATACATGTATGTATGTATGTATGTATTTTGGGCCCAAGAAGGAACTTAGAGATCACCCAGTGAGTCTGGAGCAAGGAAGAAGTGATGACAATCCTACAGGCATTCCACACTGTGGAAAGAGAGCCAATGTTTGTTGACTCAAGCAGTCCAACCTCTTTATTTTATAGATTAGAAAACCGAGGGCCAGAATAAAGCGGCTATCCCAAAGTCCAATAGGTAATCATCATTCGTATTTCAAGGATACTTTAAAGTTTGCAAACTGCCTTGCCAACAAGGACCCTTGCTAGTTGAGTTTAGTGTTATTGGACCCATTTTGCATCTGAAGAAACTGAGGCTCCAAAAGGGGATGTGACCCACCTAAAGTCGCACAGCTAGTAAGTTGCAGAATTGGAGTCTGACTCCCTTACCCCGCCCCTCACTTAAATGACCACTTGTTTGAATTCAGTTCAATTTTTAAAAATTATATTAAGCACCTACTATGTATCAGGCAGGCTGTGTGCTAAGAGGATGCAGATACAAAACTGAAACAGTGCCTGGCCTAAAGGAGCTTGCTTTCCATTGGGATTTTGGAATTCATTTGGCATCATGGAGGATCCAACTAAGATGTATGTCTTTCCATTGCCATGCCCTTGCCCCCGATCTTCCTGTTTGCTTGTGTAGTCAGAAGTCCATAGTCTCAGCTCTTTATGTGCCCATCCTCAGCTCCCTGTGCCCATCTCCTTCTCTCGCTAATCATGGTCCATAGTGAACATGACCTTCTCCTCACTAGAGAGGCAATGTGCTATAGTGGAACAGGCCCTGGATCCTCACGCTCAAGTACAACGTGAGAGGCCCAGCCCCTGCTTCCTCCAGGCCACAGCTCACTGTCCCATGTCACTCATTGGGCATGCTAGGGTACGAAAGGAAGAGATGTGGCGGGGTACATCTGGGGCCGTCTCCCTATGCTTCCTTTTCCTCAACTGTAAAATGGGAGATGGCGTGGAAGTGGAAATGGAAAATGGAAATAGAATGGAAAGCAGCCTGGGCTTAGAGTCAGGAAAGACCTGAGTTTGAATCTTGGTTCCCATACCTACTAGCCTTGTGACCGTGGCCAAGTCAATTAACTTCTCTGCGCCTCTGTTTCCTCCTCCACAGAATGGAGATAATAATGCTTGTACAGGGAAAACCCTTTAGAAATTCAAAAGCGCCAAAGAAATGGAAGCCAGTGGTGATCCGCAGCTGCCTATAGCACCTCACGGGGTGATGGCGCAACTCACATGAGATCATGAATGTGAAAGTGAAATGGAGGGAAGGTTGTTATTATTTTCAGCGTTAAAGGAACCAAGAGAGGCAGCTCATAGCCTATTCCTTCTCGTGAAAGTAGAGCTAGGTAGGTGCCAGTCTCGGTGGCCCAAGCACAAGCAACAGTCAGGAGACTTGTTGGCTTCCTATGCCCAACGGACCTTTGGTTATCTGCACTGAGCAGCTGTCCTGAGTCCTGCCTGCTGCTTATTACAAGAGCTTTGACAGCCTTGGAGAAGGGCTGCAAACTAGAGAATGTGGCCTCCAGTCTAGACACTCTGCCATCTATCTTGAAGCTATTTGTAGACCCACTATTTGAGGAAAGGCTTCAAGTTACAGATGAGATGAATGGGGCTTTCAGCAAATCCTGGAGGACACAGGCCTGAAACTGGGTGGAGAGCAAGCTGGGATATTTGGGAAGAGCTCATGCATCTTGGAATCACAGAGCCAGCACTAGACATTTTTGTTCCTGGAGCAAGGAGCCTGAATCCCACCTTGAAACCCTACTGGGGAAGCTGCCTAGGCTGTGCACCAGTGACTGGGGATGAGGTTTCCGAGGTATGGCCGTAACCATCTGGTTTTGTTGTTCTGTTGTGTCTGATGCTTCATGACCCCATTTGGAGTTTTCTTGGCAAAGATCCTAGAGTGATTTACCATTTCCTTCTCCAGCCCATTTTACAGATGAGGAAACTGAGGCAAACAGGGTGAAATGACTTGCCCAGGGTCACATAGCTAGGAAGTATCTGAGGCTGGATTTGAACTCAGGTTTTCCTGACTCTAGGCCCAGCGCTCTATGCACTATGGCGCCACCTAGCTACTCCTTTTAACTTGTAGCTTCTTTTAAGTCCTTAGTTTGCTGACTAGGTACTAAGTCCAGTTGTTTCTATGCTGCTGAAAGACTGCAGGTGCTGTCTTTGCTCTCTAAGGCTCAGCATCCTGGCACAAAGGCTTGCTTACCCTATCCTAGTTATGGCTTTTTGGAGTTGACATTTCTAGGTCCTGGTTTTCATAGATGAATGGCGGACAGGTGGGACTGGAGGGGCAACCTGGGGTCTGGGAGTTCGGTTAAGAAGTTATATTAACTATTCCACAGCTTCTGATGGGACCCATACCCTCCTTGGTGGGGTCCTGAGGTATACACGAAATTAACCCATTAGCTTCCCCCTCCCCTCCCCATGGTGTAAGGTTAAATTCTGGGTCCTCAGACTCCCTGGTTGTAGAATCAAAGGATTTAGAGTGGGAGGAGACCTTTTGAAATCATCTGGTCTAATCTTCATACTTTACAAAAGAGGAAACTGAGGCCCAAAGAGGGGAAATGACTTGCCTAAGGTCCAAGAGGAGCCCAAGCCTTTCAAATGGGAAACAGGCACTTCTCCAGCCCTTGTGACTGAGGGACTGCTCCAAAAACTTCACCTGCAAGGAATGCTCAAGTGTCTGGGACCTGGGGGGTGTCAGGAAGCTTTCTGTAAGTTATTTCTTTATTTATCTGTTGGGGGGGGCAGACTTCGTGCAGTCAGTATCAACATCATTCTGTGCTTCCAGGACCCAAGACCCTCTCCGCAGTCCCCCAAGCTCTAATTTGCTGAAGATTTGTCAAAGGTTAAGAAGAATAAGTCAGCTGCTTACAGGCAGAGAATATGTTGTTTCTGTCTCCACGTGCCCCAGTGCTTAGCATAGTATCTGGTGCATAGTAGGCACTTAAAAATACTTGTTGAATTAAACTGGAGGAGAGGCAGTCCCTGGCAGGACTTCCTTTTCTTCTGCCCACAGACACAAATCTGACCTGTAAGTGAGCCATGCTTTGTTGGGTCCTGTGTGTAGAAGCACGCACACAAATGATAGGCCAGTGTTATAGCTAACAAAGGAAGAGCAGACTCTTTTTGGAATTGGTCTTGGCAATCCAGAATGTAGCTGTATGCCACGGGGATTTCATGTGCTCAGGAAGATATTCGTGCTCCCTGAATCCTGGCCTTTAAGGGACCCACCCGAGGGGCCATCGAGTCTAGCCCATACCTGATCAGGACTCCCCTTAGCATCACCTGGTCTCTACTTGCAGCCTTCCACTGACAGGGAGCTCACTGCTTCCTGAGGCAGCTGGTTGCCCTTTGGGACACTTCGTATTGTTATTGTTAAGTTGGGGGCATTCTTCCCTTTACATCAAGCCTAAATATGCCTCTTTGCAATTTCCACTCATTGTTCCTTGTTCTGCCTTCTGGGGCCAAGCCAACCAACGCTGATCCTTCTTCCACATGTGACAGCCTTTCAAATCCTTGAATGAATCCTCTCCTGCCTTCTTTCCTCCCTCTGAGTCTCCCCTTCTCTAGGAGAACCATCTCCAGTTTCTTCAACCAGTCCTCATATGGCACAATGTCTGGTCCCCTCAATAACCCAGGTACCTTCATTGAGACACTCTCTAGCTTGTATCCTACACTGTGGTGCTCAGAACTGGACACAGTACTCCACATAGAAGTTGACCAGGGCAGAATAGAGTGGGCCAACCCCCCGACTCCCCCCACCAATTCTGCTCACTAGCCCTCTCAATGCCGCCTAAGCTGACATTCACTCTATTGTTTGCCACATCACATTCACGTGGAGCTTGTGGTCCACTAAAACCCCCAGATCTTTTTTGGCTAAACTCCTAGCCAGGCCTCCCCCCTTGTGTACTTGTGAAGTCAATTTTTTAACATCCAAGTGCAAGACTTTTACATTAATACCTATAAAATGTCACCTTATTATATGTGGCCTTTAAATCACCTGTATAGCTTCCTTTCTTTTTTACAACACATCAGGATGTACCAGAGTGTTACAACAATCTGGTTGGTAAAGACTGGTCTACACCATCCGGATGTTCTAGATAATTACTAAATGACCCCTTTGAGGGGACAAGAGAGCAGGGGAATGATAGGAGGGCAGATTGGGAAAGGGGGTAATCCGAAGCAAACACTTCTGAGGAGGGACAGGGTCAAAGGAAAGAATAGAATAAATGGGGGGGCGGGATAGGATTAAGGAAAATGGAGTTAGTTTTTCACAGCATGTCTACTATGGAAGTGTTTTGCGTAACTGCACATGTGTAGCCTATATTGAGTTGCTTGCCTTATCAATGAGGGTGGGTGGGGAAGGAGGAAGGGAGAAAATTTGGAACCCAAAGTTTTAAAAACACATGTTTAAAAAAAATGCTTTCACATGCAACTGGGAAATAAGAAACGCAGGAAATGGGGTACAGAAATCTATCCTGTCCTACAGGAAAATAGAAGGGGAAGGGGATAAGAGAAGGGGGGGAGAGATAGAAGGGAAGGCAGACTAGGGGAGGGATATTCAGAACCCATGCCATCTTGGGGTGGGGGGAGGGGTGAGACGGGGTGAAAATTTGGAACTCAAAATCTTGTGGAAGTAAATGTTGAAAACTAAAAATAAAAGAAAAAAATTTTTAAAAAGGGAAAAAAAATGACTCCTTTGAACTGTATCAGTCTAGGACCTCAGCTTCTTGGATCCTGCAGAAGCCTGTCAAACAGACCTTAGGGAAGGTTGGGTTTTTCCGTCAACAGTCCCAGCTTTGCTCCTTGCTGGCTGTGTGACCCTGAGCAAGGCACCTCCCCTCTCTAGGCCTCAGTTTTCTCATTTGTCAAATGAAAGGGGATTAGACTCAATGCTTACAAGATTGGTTCCACCTCTAAATCCTGACCTATGGTTCTGAGCGTGCAGTACTTAGGGCATGCCTAGACACATGGTGGGTGCTGTGGGGATGCTCAAGAGAAGAATAAGATTCAGTCCTGCCCTCAGGAGGCTCTCTTTGGGGGGGAGACAAGATCAATAGTGGTGGAATGTTAGTACAAGACAGTTTAGCATCTCATGCTAGAGGTCATACAGACTCCACTTGCCGTCAGAGTGTGGAGGAGAGGGGAAAATGAAGGACGGAGTGGCCAAGTAAGGCTTCCTCTAGGAGGCAGGTGTTACATCCAAATCAGGGATCAGGTTTGAGACTTCAAAACCACCTCACCTTAGATTTTCAGGGCCAAGTTTTTCCTCAACGTTTCCTATTAGAGATTACTAAGGAGAAGCTTACTTCGCCTCCCTGCGCCTCAGTTTCCTCAGCTGTAAAATGAGTGAGTTGGACTTAATAAGGCTTCTGGTTTATTATTAGCATGCACAGCCAGAGGGTGAGCTGAGTGGACCAGCACACCCTGGAGTGAGCTGGGAAAGGGAAAGGTCAGTGGTAAAGCTTGGCTCAATGGTTCTGCCACACCTCAGCACACCCAGCCCATTCTATGCACATCTATGATAAGCATGGAAGTGCTGAGACTTATTATTACCTATATAGAAAGCAGTGTCTTGAATAAGTTGCTTCCGCCATCTAGCTATTAAATGGAGGGGTAGAATAGATGGTCTCTAGGCCCCTTGCAGCTCTGATGGCCTATGATAAATGCTTATTTCAATGTTATCAATATATTGTACTTATTCCCATGCCACTGGGTGGGATCCATAATCTTTGTTCTGAAATATTTCACCCACAAGGTTAGTGGCTGAAAATTGGGCTTTGGGATGTGTTGGGAAAACTGACATGATTCCTACAAGATTTCAAAACAAAAATAGCATCATCGAGTTGAAAGGGACTGGTTTCATTTGACGCATGAGAAAACTGATGTCCTGAGAGGGACGACTTTCCTAAAGTCACCCAGGTAGTAAGTGCAGAGGCAGCTTCAAACCCAGGTCCTGGGACTCTACTTTGCCATGATGCCTAATGTGTATGTATGTGTGTGGGTATACATATATATATACATATATATATATATACACACACACACACACACATATATGTATACATGTACAATAAATAAAATAATAAAGATAAATATATATATGTTTTTATGTATATGTGTATATAGTTTAAATATGTATACATGTGTACATATATGTGTATGCATGTATATTGGAGAAGAGATTAAAGCTTTGAGATGTTGCCTTCATCCCCTCCTGTGGTACCTTTAATATGGTATGTGTCCAGTGGATTTGTGTTTAATGAATTAATGGATTAAGAGTTTGTGAAAAGACCCTAGAGAGGTGGTGTGACTGAGTGGCTGAAGAACTAGTCTTGGCCTAGGAAGCTCTGAGGTGAAGCCACGCCTCTGACATAGACCGGTTGTGGCCCTGGACAGGTCACCGAACCTCTTGGTGGCCCAGACCACTCTGGAAAATGGCCAGTTTCAAGGAAGATACAGAACTGTGATGGCAGAGGGAGTTTCTTTAGCAGATGAAATCATAAATCTAGTCCTTCCCCCCACCCCACCCCTTCCTGTACCACACAACCCTTTAGCTCACCCTGCTAAAAAAAGAAAGAAATGAATTAAGAGTTGATTTGAAAAGAAACTCCCCAGAATGTCCTGCAAAAACTTCTGTTCTTGCAGCCAGGGCGTTGGCACTTCTCAAAATGACTTCTCCTTTATTAGAGAAGATAATTATTCATGGTTTCCCTTAATACCCCCAAATGAAGCAATGAACCATGGCTCACTTGTGACATCTGGTGGACAATCGAAATAGCACAGCTTGATGGCACTCCCCTTAAATTCCTTCCCCATGCACTACATTGGCTTCTTGAGATTCGTTTATTTATCATTCTTCCAACAAATATGCTTATTGAGAGCTTCTCTAGTCTGTTTTAAAGATAAAGAAACTGAGGCCCAGAGAGAGGAAGAGAATTATCTAAGGACAAGTTATATTTATCCTTATTAGCTTCAGTCATAGAGCTAGGCAGTTGGTAAGATCATAATGATTTTCAGAGCTGGAAAGGTACTGAAAGGTCATCTAGTTCAAGCCCCTCATTTTGCAGATGTGGAAACTGAGGCCCAGAGTATAGAAGGACTTGCCTCAAAGTCATATAAGTAGTGAGCTGTAGAGCCAGTATTTAAACCAAAGGCCAAACCTGATATTCTTCCACTTTTAAAAGTCTATAATTCCGTGATTTCAAGTTGAAGACATTTAAGTGATCCCTGGTCCCAGTGAATTTCCAATCGAGATGCCACTAGACATGCACGCTCACATCTGGGATCTGGGATTTCATCGTTGTGGACAGTCCCTCCACAGCCCCAGATTGCAGCCCCTTCTGTACAGATGGGCTCCTAAGATTGTTGGGGCAAACCAATTAAGCCAGCCTTCCCTGAATTGAACTAGGGTAATCTTTGAATGACAGACATTCAGTCCATCAGCAGGCCAGATAAGAAGCCTTCCCAGCTCTAGAGGATCTGCTGAAGCCTGTGCCCCAGGATCAGAGCCTTGGAGAACTCCGAGTCACCTCCTCCTCATGCCAACGCATCCAGGGATCTGAGGAAGAAGGACATCAGTGAAAGAGGCGCGCGCGCGCACACACACACACACACACACACGTGGCAAGTTCAACAGCAGTAGAAAGCAGGGTCTAAATGCCGAATGATGGGAGCAGATGATAAGCACTCCTGGCTTCCAGCCAGAGGTGAGATCAGTGGGGTTAGGCGCATCCAGGAAGGTGTTGAGAGCAGATGGTTCTTGAAGAATGGGTAGGAATTGTCCGGATGGAGACAAGGTGAGGAAAGCCTGGGGACAGCAGGAAGATCTCTGGACTAGAAGACTGGGGATAGACTTCCCAGCTCCACTGCTGGCTGGTGGGGCCTGGGTGGTCACCTTTCTGACTTGCGGTTTCCTCCTCTGTTGAACAGGGACAAAATATCTGCCTTACCCATTGTGCAGGCACTTGTGGGGAACAATTGAGAGTGTGGACGTGAAAAGGCACTTCGAAAATATAACAGTTCTTCTCAAGGTATCGACCTCTTCCCCCTCTGCCTTTTTAAATGTAATTTTCTTATGCGTTGACAAGCCTTTATTTTCTTCCCTATCTATCCCTCTTCCCCACTGGAAACCAAACCAAACCCTGGTAACGATAACTAAGTCAAGCAAAACATATTCCCAAATTGACCATATTCCAAACTATATGATGTGGCACTCTGGTGGGTGGCATTCTTCATCGTCAGATGCTAGACTTGGAGTCAGGAAGACTTGATTTCAGATTCCGCTTCAGATACTTACTAGCTGTGTGTCCTTGGGCGAGTCATTGAGCCTCTCTGTGCCTTGATTTCTTCATCTGTAACATGGGAATAATAAGAGTACCTACTTCACAGGGTTGTCATGAGGATTAAATGAGATAGCATACGATAGGGCTTTGTAAAATTTAAAGCAATATGTAAATGTTAGCTATTATTAATAGTGGTTGTTCTGTGCTTTTTTTTTTTTAAATTAGAGTTTGGAAGTCTTCATGACAATCCTATAAGGTAATTACTAGGGGTAGTGCTATCCCCATTTTACAGAGGAGCAGACTGAGGCTTAGCAAGATGAAGTGGCTTGTCCAAGGCCATGCAGCTAGTCAGTGTCTGAGGCAGGATTTGAAGCCAGGCCTTCTCGACTATACCCTCAGCACTCCCTCCACTCTGCCTCATCTTCCATACAGGCCACACAGCAAGGACACACAGTGTGAGCACAGGCCTCCCTGCCTTCTGGCCTTCAGTGGAAGCTTTTGCTTCTCTTTAAAAACCCTATGATAGAATCCTCTCTGTTCCAAGTAGAGATAACAAAACATTTCTGGGCTGGGTTTGACATCACTGTGGCCTTGGTCGGTCTGGTTGATTCAGTAACATCTCTGGCCTCCAAACACTGAATGCTCTGGGATCTCTGGTCAATGGTTAATTCAGTTACCCGGTGAGTTCCCTTAAAAAAAAAGTCGAGCAGGTCAGGTTTTTGTCTGAATTGACTGACTGTTTGCCTGAATGGCACTATGAATTTAGGCTAAGCAGTCTAAGAGCCCCGTGGCAACAGTCTGCCTTCCAGGACAAACCTGAGCTTGGCCTCAGCTTTGGTGCTCCCTTTCCCCTCTCTGATGGTCATTTGCTTCGGCCTTTAAATGGGGACAAGAGCATCTGGCCTGCCGGTTGCAGCCCAGGGCCCCAAAGGATGGCTCATATGGGAAATGAATGAACTGGGACTGCATCCACTTGGGGACTTTGCTCTGTAACTTAGAGTCATTGTGAGCCCCGAATGAGTTCATCCTCCTGGAGATAACCTGGGGGTGAGCCCCTCCAGACCACAGATGAGCAGCCTGTCCTTGGGCCCATACTCTAATGATACCTTTCCAATAGGTATGCTCTGCCATGTGCTTCACCAACGAAACTTTGCCCCGTGCCACCAACATGCATTGGAAGAGGCCTGGGAGGGGGCACAGACACAAGCCTAACATTTTAAGACAATCCACTGGCATCATTAGGTAAACCAAGCAGTGGGTTGACTGAATTGTTCACTTTTCAACTGTCTTCTTAACTGTTGAGTAGACAGATATGCTTCAGACCGCCTTAAAAGAGATATTTTTCCCTCCACAAGTTACAGTCATAGCAGAACTAATGCAGACTGTATATTTACTCCAGATTGCCGGGCCTGCTCATTTTAAATCAGTCTCACTTTCTTTTCAGTTCTCCTCAGTTTTAATTCTATTTGCAGCCAACAGAAACTATTAATTTTATTAATAGTTGTAATAATATCTTAAATATATAATAAAATAATAATTAAAAGGAAATATTAATATCCTTTCATTTCTACAAATTAAAGAGGCAGCTGGGTGGCACAGTGGACAGAGTACCAGACTAGGAAGACCTGAATTCACATCCTGCCTCAGACAATAGCTGTGTGACTCTATGTACTTAACCTCTGTCTGTCTCAGTTTTCTCATCTGTAAAATAGGGATAATAAGCTATATGAAAGG
This sequence comes from Vombatus ursinus, assembly GCF_900497805.2. Lineage (NCBI taxonomy): Eukaryota > Metazoa > Chordata > Mammalia > Diprotodontia > Vombatidae > Vombatus > Vombatus ursinus. The sequence continues at coordinate 2,461,585 of NW_020944469.1, forward strand.
TAGCTATTGCAATGATCTATAAAATTTACAGCTTGGCCTTCAGGCTTGAACCAAAGAAGAGTATTGACATATTGTCTCTGGCCCTAAACACTCATAACCAGGTATTTAAGGGTACTTTTGACAAATACCATATTATACAAGAAATTGTGCTTAACCTAGAAAGAAGACTTAGGGGGCCAGCATCTTCATCATAGTAGGTACTCAGTAAATGCCTGGGCTGTAGACCAGAATTCCCCACTAGGTGGGCTCCAGAAGTAGTAGCGAAATACATTAATCTAACTGGCTGCTTGAGCCGTCAGTCAGCCCAGTGGTCCCAACCAGTGGCAGAGGAAGGAGAAATGAGAAAGGTTCTGCCTCCATCATACACATATAGGGTGTCAGGCATCATTCTAAAGATCACAAAGCTATAGAATCATGGAATTTTCAAGCAGGGGATAAAGTCCACTGCTGCCATGGAAACACTCAGAGAGTAGATGAAACTCCCAAGTCCTCTCTCTTTCCTGAGGTCTCTCATGTAAGTAATTGTGGTGTGAATGGGGGAGGCTTTGTGATCCCTGTAATTGTGGTGTGAATGGGGGGATTGACTTCTGGACACAGTCCTCTATCTAGAGCTCTCTGGGTGGCAAAGGGCCTCCAAATGCCTCAGTGTGGTCACAGCCTTATGTTCAACTGAATTGAATTGCATGTAGCCAGAGGGCAAAACAAGGATTTGTGAGTACATAAAGGGAGACAGACGTTAGTTCATGGGCTCATAGAGTAGAAGAGGAACCCAGAGGTCATCTGATCTAACACCTTCATCTTACAAAGCAGGAAACGGAAGCCCTGAGAGGTTCAGGGACTTAACTAACATTATGTGAGCAATGTCAGTCAGAACTTGAACCCTGGGCCTTTGACTCCAATTCTGACCCTAGTTCCACTATGCCGTACTGCCTCAGGCATGAGATAGGAGGATAGACAAGCTAAGTCTAAAAATCTGTGAAACGGAATAACCCTCCAAAAATCTTCTCTGACTTCTGGGTACACCTCGTAAGATGTATAGTATAAGTCTGCTATTGTCTATGTTCTCTGTTTTTGTATCCTCTCTGAACTTGTTTCTCTTTTGTACAATGGGAATAATGCTATTTGTACTCCCTACCTCATGAGTTTGTTGTGGGGAAAGCATGTTGGAAACCTTAATGTGCTTGAGAAGTCCATTATTGACAGTGTAGGCGTCCCTCCATACATACATTAGACTGATGTTGTCTTCTCTTGTTTTTTGCAGACCTTTTTTTCTCATGCGCTCTTTACAGAAGCAATATAAATATTCAAGATGGAAGGCAATGGTACAGAAGTAAATTGTCCTGGTCTCCACTTGCCATTCCAGTACTCCCTGTATGCCGTCACATATATCGTGGTCTTCATCCCTGGCCTTCTGGCCAACAGTACAGCCCTCTGGGTCCTGTGCCGCTTCATCAGCAAGAAGAACAAGGCCATCATCTTCATGATCAATCTGGCTGTGGCTGACCTTGCCCATGTTCTGTCACTGCCGCTGCGGATCTACTACTACATTAACCACCACTGGCCCTTCCCCAGGTTCCTGTGCCTTCTCTGCTTCTACCTGAAGTACCTCAACATGTACGCCAGCATCTGCTTCCTGACATGCATCAGTCTGCAGCGCTGCTTCTTCCTCCTCAAGCCCTTCAGGGCCCGAAACTGGAAGCGCAGGTATGATATGGCCATCAGTGCCACCATCTGGATCACTGTTGGGGCTGCCTGCTTGCCCTTGCTCGTCATGAGAAATGCCAGCCTGGCCAACGCTTCCAATGAGACCTGCTTCGCTGATCTTGCGGTCCGACACATCAGCATGGCTTCTTCCATCGCCATGATCACTATAGCTGAACTGGGAGGTTTTGTGATCCCTGTTGGTGTCATTGCCTTTTGTACCTGGAAGACAATGAAATCCTTACAAGACTACCAAATGCCCCCCCAGAGCAACAGTGAGAAAGAGAAAGCCTTGCGGATGGTCCTGATGTGCGCCATGGTCTTCTTCATCTGTTTCACCCCATACCATATCAATTTCCCAATCTTCATGATGCTGAAACAAGACCTCTTTTCCAGCTGCTCCTTCATGAAAAGCATTCTATGTTTCCACATCATTTCTTTGTGCCTCGCTAGCATGAACTGTTGCCTTGACCCCCTGGTGTATTATTTTATGACGGCTGAGTTTCGGAATCGGTTGTCACCCCGTGGCCTCCTGAATGTCCTGTCCCGTTTCACATCCAAGAGCAACAACTTTGGCTTTAATCGCAGACAAAATGAGCTTCAAACCATTACATTTGAGCTTCTGGATGACTTCAAGCCACTTTAATCCTATTGTGAGCAAACAAAATATATTCAATTTTGCACATTGATGAGGACTGACTTAAAGAGACACTGTCACCCTTCAATTTTTCTTAGAAAACACTATTAAAGAAAAATCAAAATTTTCTGTTGTGTTTGCATAAATAGTTATTGATCTGGAGAGAGACAGAGACAGAGGGAGAGAGAATGAGAATTTCTTAATCCACTTCGCATATGGTTGTCAGATGAATCTTAGGTATTGATCTTATCACATCACTTCCCTACTCAAAACCTTCAATGGTTTCCCATTACTTAATGAATAAGATTAAAACTCCTGAGGCTAATGTTAGGGTCCTTCATAATTTGGCCCCAATCTATTTTTTTTCAACCGTATCTCCCTCCAGCCCCTTTCATACACTTGATGCTTCAACCTAACTATACAAACCTTGCACTCATATACCTTTTCTCATGCCATTTTCTCTACATGGAATTCCTCCTTTTCATATCTAGCTGCTGAAAATCTACCATATACATATAAATTTTTAGGCAATTGGGGTTAAGTGACTTGCCCAGGGTCACACAGCTGGTGTCAAGTGTTTGGTCTGAGGTTGGATTTGAACTCAGGTCCTCCTGACTTCAGGGCCAGTACTCTATCTACTGCACCCCCTAGCTGCCCCCTACCCTATATTTTAAGAGCTAGTTCAAATGCCACCCACTCCATGAAGTCCTGTGTGATCTTTCCAATCAGAATTAGTCTCACTCTTCTCTAAACCCCATTAACACTTTGTGCTTTGCTGTTGCACGTGCTGTATTCCACGTTATGTTATAGCTATTTGTTTATAGTTCTGGTTTCAGAACCCCCTTCTTGACACAGATATCACAGGTACCCTTTGGAGAACTTACTTCTCTGGTTCATTGCCCCACTGAAATGATCTGGGACCTTCAGCATCTGGCAACCCCCTACCCTGTTCTGGGACTGTTATCATCATTTCCCCTTGCAAGCACATAGGTTCACAAGGCCAAAAACATAAAACAAGTTTATTTACAGGTTAAAGGAAACAGAAATGACATATCAAAACTCACAGAAAATAATAACCAAAAGTGAGCAACTCTTCCTTCCCCTTCCCCCCCACCAGGCCCAGAGACCTGGATATTCTCAGTCACTTACAATAAAACATAGATAACATTACATTTAAAAACTAAGTCAGTATGCAGCCCAAGGAGTTCCCTGGTTTCTATTTGAGTTTGACACCACTGACTTCAGCATTGCCTTTAGTAGGACTCCAATGGGAATCCTGGGGTTGTTCCTCCATGTCTGTGTGCCCTTTCATGGCCCCTCTAGCTGGCTAGGTAATGTTGCTTTTCCTGCCACTCTTGGCGGATGTCACTGGTTGCCGGTCCCCAAATGGGTCCCTTTAGCTTACATTTCCTACAATTCTCTTCAACTCCCAGAAAACGGTGGCCATTCCCTTTCCCATGGAACCAACTGTCCTCCAGAATCTCTGGCATCCTACATCATAGCTCCATTTCTGAAAGCTTTTCTCATACCCTGGTTCTGTGGCCCATTGACTGACCGTCATGAGGTCTCAAGGGACCATCTCCCTTTGTACCTTATGAGCCAGTCTCTCTCTAATTCCATGTTGGCTTATAGTGACTTATCATAGTTTGATATCCTCCCCCCCACCCAGGTTATTCATCTTCCTCCTGTGCCAATTGCTTCCATGGGGTTTTGAAGATTTATGAGAGCACCCTGATTTCTTGGTCTTGGTCTACCACTATGCCCTTGGGGACAACTGAGCAGAATTATTTACAATCCCTGTTGCTGCTTCTTCAAATTTCTGTGGCAAACAGTAGGGCACACACTTTCTCTCCATGTAGCTACACTGGGCAGGGAAAAAGATACATAGTCCCTGATACATTTGTATAGCTCTTATCCATCTTTCCAACAAAATTATAAATTCTTTAAGACCGGGACTATGTCTTCCTCATTTGTGTATTCCCTCACCCCTACCAAGTAGCAAGCACAGTGCCTTCCACTGTGTAGGGACTCAATAAATATTTGTTGAATGAATGAACAGACCATGCAATGTTATCATGAGCAGAAGAAAGAATTGCAGATTTCTAGGTAGGAATGCTTGCTTTTCATAAACAGGTTTGTTTTTCTACATTTTCCTGGGACTTTTAAAAAACAAGGTACAATTTGGAAACCAAATATAAACTAAGTCTTTTTTTTTAACATATAGGGTCAGTGTTAGAAGGAGTCTTTGAGACCATCAAGGCCAACCCCTACTTGTCCAAAGTCACATAGCTAGTCAGAAGCAGAGTCAGAATTCAAAGCTAAGTCTTGGGAATCATGAAGCACCCTCCAAGTTTAGTTTCTTTTTTTTAAAATGAGCTTTATCAGGTTTAATATTAGGCATTAAAATAATAATGTTAGAAGATTTTACAAGAAGGGGTTATACCAAAGTAGTATTTTCACCAAAGGATTCTGTTACTGCCTACAGTTTAAAAGCCCCTCCCTGCACTATGCTTTCTGCCCCCTTCATTGTTTCAACATGGCTGCGATTTTTCCTTTCCCACTTGGTGGGAAGGACCGATGTGAACCTTTGCTTAGAACCCTAGGACACAAATGAGTCTCAGTTGTCTCGTTTTACAAATGAAGAAACTGAGGCACAGAAAGGTTATGTGATTCACCCAAGGTCACATGGCTAGCTAGTAAGTGCCTAAGAGCAAAACTGAACTCTGGTCTTCCTGACTCTTAAGTCTAGTACCCTAGCCGTTATGCCAAGCTGGCTGTGAAACACTTGAGTTTTACATAATGAATTTTCCTGAAGTTTGAGTGCACCTGTTTCCCAAAGCAAGGGTTAAGAACTACTTTGAAAAGGAAAAAAAAAAAAAGATCCACAAACTACTTTTATCAAAGCATTAAGGCTTTGTCTAATTTTCCATTACTTTCTTCCCAGCTTCTTAAAGTCTTTTCATAAACCCCAGGAAATTTAAATGGTGACTCATATCAAAGACCCCACGGCACTTAACGTAACAAGAAATGGTGGCTGTTTTATTGACACCTGGGGTTTCTGGGAACAAATTTTTTCTTGGCTTCCAAGACTCACACTTGCCAACATAAGTCATTGGTTATTTTTAGTTTTATAAATTATTAAAAATTGTACTTCCAGAAGCATTACTTATCTCTCCAGAAGAAGAAATGAGTTCCAAACTGTTTTAATGCTCCTGAAATGGGTAATTTTCCTCCTTGCTTTTAAGAAAATGTCTGTTGAGGCTGACCTTGCTTCTTTCCCTTTTAAAGGCCCTCACTATTCCCTGTTGTTATTATAATAGACTTTCAGATGTTAATCTTTCTTTTGGAGGCTACTGGAATGGAGAAAGTAGACCCCCCCCCTCCAAGCCATCCCGGGATCAGGTAGGCCTAGCAAGCAAGAGGCCTGTCCCATCATCTCTCTGGGCTCTAGCTATTAACTCAAAGAGAGGAGCTCTGGGTTTGCTAATTTTGCCACCTTGTGGCCCTGCCTGAGAACTGCAGCTTCATGCCCTCCAGCATCCTTAGGATTTGGGAGAAGGGGCTCACAGAGTTTGGACAATCTGCTTTAGCTCCATGATGTTACCAAGACAAAAACTCAGAATATTAAAACTGGAAGAGTTCTTAGAAACCATCTAGGCCATTCCTCTTAATTTATAAAATCAAGTCATATCTTACAGCCCAGAGAGGGGAAGACGCTTGCCCCAGATCCCAGCTAATGTGACCTATCTCAAACCCAGATTTTCATGACTCCAAGGCCAGTTTTTATCTCTCCCTCTCACCATGCTGTCTCCTTCCCACCAGACAAAGTTTTCCAGAATAGCCCAGTTTGGCCTTTGTATCCTTAGTACCTAGCACAGAATCCTGCGTGTGGCCGGGTTCCGTAAATGCTTGTTGGATTTGAGTTGGATTGGCAGGCCTAAATCCAAAGCCTTCACTCTATTAGTTCTAATTCTACCAGAGCCAGAAAGGAGGACAGAGTCAAGATGCGTGTTCTTCATTAGATAATTGCCTTTCTAAGACCTCACTGATGGGGGAAGGAAGAGAATAAGCATTTATTAATCAGGTGGCGCTGCAGTGGATAGAGCACTGGGCTGGGAATCAGGAAGACTCCTCCTCGTGAGTCCAAATCCGGCCTCAGACCCTTAGTATCTGTGTGACCCTGGGCAAGTCACTTCACCCTGTTTGCCTCAGTTTCCTCATCTATAAAATAAGCTGGAGAAGAAAATGGCAAGCCATGCCAGTATCTCTGCCAAGAAAACCCCCAAGGGGGTCATGAAGAGTCAGACTCAACAACAAATATGTGCCAAGCACTGTGTTCTCCACACTTTACAAATATTATTTCATTTGATCCCTACAACAATCCTGTGTGAGGTAGGTTCTATCTACTGTGCCACTGAGCTGTCTCTTTCTGGTATGTCCACTCATTGGTCATTGGAGAAAGGAAGAGAAGAGAAAGGGAACAAGCATTTATAGAGTGCCTGCTGTGTGCCAGACACTGTGCTAAGCACTTTACAATTATTATCTCATTTCATCCTTGCAACAGCTCTGGGGTGTAGGTGCTATTATTATCTCCATTTTACAGTTGAAGAAACTGAGGCAGACAGAGGCGAAATGCCTTGCCCAGGTTCACACAGCTAGTAAGTGTCTAAGGTTGGATTTGAACTCAAGTCTTCCTGGTTCTAGACCTAGAACTACTGTCTACTGTGCTGCCTATCTCTGTCTGTCCAGCCAAACTATCATAGGGAATGGGGGAAAAAAGAGCTCCCTCTTCTCTCTTGATGGGGACAGTAAAGGTACCATTAGTGAGCAGCTAATTCTAGAGGAATGAGAAATTGGTCAAGCTAATTGTCACCTAAACTATCCTTTGAGGCCCCTGAATCTCATGATGACAGCTTTAGGGCTGCCAGGGCACTTTGTTGCTGTTTACCCTTTGTTTTTCAAGAGGACCAGTGACATCACGGGGTGGGCCGTGAATTGGATTGAAGTGAGGCAGAGTGGCACAAAGTCATCCGCCTCACTCTCTCCTCCAGAGTCATCATGGTCCAGTGGCAGGACAAAAGTCAGGAGGACTGGCGATGGCCCAGGACGAGGGTAACCGACAGGCCTCAAACCCATCAGTGAGTTGGGGGGGGTGTCTACCCCAAGCATGTGAAGACTATTTGTTTCAACTGCCGTGAAGACAGTTGAAGCAGGAGCTGTGGAGCGCTTAGAGGTTGGTCAGACATCAAAGACGCCAAGGTCATCCCCTTTACTGACTTAAGAAGCAAGCAAGGATCAAATACTTGGACCATGGCTAAAGGTCAGGTAGCCCAGGTCAGGTCAACTAAGGGGGAAAGCAAGAGGAAGATGGCCCCTGTCCTGATCTAACCACGAGATCTGGCACAGGTGTCAGCCAATCAGAGGACGGGCTGGGGAGCAGAGGGGACCTATCCAGCCTCCCTGAGGTTGGGATTGGGTTAGGGAGTGATAGTGAACTGGGGGGAGGACTGGGAGTCAGTGGAATCTAAGGGAGGTCTGAGGTCAGAGGGAAGCTGGTGGGAAACATACCCCTTAATTCTAAGAATGTGAGGATTCCGGGCCAGCAACTTTAGTTCGCTGTTGAGAAAACAAAGAGTTCAGAGCATATTCTCAAAAAAAAACCAAAGAAAAGACCACATCCTGTCCTCACGGACCTGAACAGTTCATGTCACCCAGTGTCCTGCCCTCCCAACCCCCACCTAGCTCTTACTTCCCTCCCTCTGAGAGTACAGTAGCTCCCATTTATTTGTATTATATCTATTTTGTATGTGTGTAGTTGTTTGCATTTGGCCTTCCCCATTAGAATGTAAGCTCCTTGAGGGCAGGGACCACTTTTTTACCTTTCTTTTTTACCGGCCCCGCACTTAGCAAAGTGCCTGGAACGTAGTAGGTGCTTAATAAATGTTTGACTTCCTTTAACCATCTGTAACGATTCCATCCATCTAAACAGAAAAGAGCTCACTGGCTCATTGCGCCACCAGCCTTTGCGCATTCTTCCTGCCCTGCCTCTGTGCTCACTCCAGAGAGCCTGATGAGGCCTCTTGAAATTCTTTTTATCTTTCCAAATCCTCCCCATCCTCCAAGGTTCGACTCAAACGCTATGTTCTCCAGGAAATCTCTCACCACTCCAAGCCAAAGTCATTTCTTCCTCAGGACTCCTAGAACTCATGGTGAAGTCTGCTTAGCATGTACTTAGCATCTCCTCATTGTTATTGCTATTTTTTCATGCTGTGGACCACAGCTCACATTCAATTGAATCCTTTACAGTAAGTGTTTGCTAAGTGCTTACTATGAATGTGACTATGCACCAGGCACTGGGGCTGCCAAGACAAAAGTAGTCCTTCTCCTCAAGTAGTTTATAGTTCATTGGATTATAATCTCCCTGAGGGCAGGAGTTTTACATTTCTTTTTATCCCCTTCAGCTCCTAGCACGGTGCTTACACAGAGTAAGGCAGTCCAAAAACATTTGCTGATTGTTTTTTTTTTTTTTTTAAGAAATATATCAATCAATTGACTACCCAGAGGATTATGTAGTCTAATGTAAAGAGTGCTGCGTTTTGCAGTCCTAGGCCCTCACTCCAAATCCTACTCTGGCACTTTCTACCTGTGTGACCTTGGGCAAAACACTTGGCCTCTCTGGGCTTCAGTTTCTTCCTCTGGAAAAGCAGGATGCTGAAGTAGATAGCCATTGAAGTCCCTTTCACCCCTAAACCTATGACCCTTGGATGCTTGCAAAGATAAGTCTCTGGCTGTCACAACTCTTCCACATGCTGTCCCAGCATCCAAGGGAAGGTTTCCAGAGACGCATTATTTGGAAAGCTCACTGTTTGCAAAAAATCTCGTTGGCTTTCCATTACATTAGCACAGTTCAGGTACTGCCATTCTCCTTTTCTTAAATCTTGAATAAGTAATTTTGGGAAAAAAATATATGTGAGTCAATGGCCAAGATCATTTTGATCACCTCGTTATTCAGTGAAATCAGTGCCCTTGTCTACTGTATGAAGCAAATGCTTAAGCCCTCCAAATACCTGAATCTAGCCCTATTGCCAGATCCCAGAGGACCTGATGTCCTCATGCCATCTGCCCTGTCTGTGCCCTCCCGCCTCCTTTCATGTAGTATGCCTCGATGAGCATAACCTGGTTTCTGTCTTCCTTAATGTACCCCCCTTGCTTCCCATATCACCTGAGGCTGGGCAGGTGCCTCCCTGCATAGGACAAGCTCTGCCCTGGCTCAAGGGCAATGACTGATGAATAAAAGTCCCATCCTCATTTTTGTTTGGAGTGAGACAGAGTAAGGATGAAGTATAGGCATGGATGACTTGTGATCTGCATCACGGACTTCTTTACGTTACCTTTCCCCACAAACTGTCCTCTCTTCCTAGCTTCCTGTGACTGTCGAGCATAACTACCACCCTCGCAGTCACCCAAGTTCACAACCTAGGCACCATATTCAACTCTTTACTCTCACTGGCCCCACATATCCAGTGCATTGCCAAGTCCTGTCTACTTTCACAAGGACTCTAGTATATTTCTCTCTCCTTCTCTCCCCTCACTCAGTGCATACCCTAGTTCAGGCCCACAGCACCTGTCTCTTGAACTGTTGCAATAGCCCACTAATTGGTCTTCCTGTTTCTTCTCTCCCTTTTATAATCCATCCTTTGTTTTTTAGGGGGTTTTGGGGGGATTTTTTGTTTTGTTTTGTTTTGCTTTTTTGGTGAGGCAATTGGGGTTAGATGACTTGCCAAGGGTCACACACTAGTAAGTGTCAAGTGTCTGGTCTGAGACCAGATTTGAACTCAGATCCTCCTGACTCCAGGGGCAGTGCTCTATCCACTGCGCCACCCAGCTGCCCCAATGTTGGAATATTTCCAAAATATTTCCAGAAAACTGAGGCCCAGATAGGTTCAGCGACTTGCCCCAGGTCACACATAGGATTATAGATCTAGAAGCAAAAGGGACCTCAGAAACCAGCTAGGCCAACCTTCCCATTTTACAGATGAGGAAATTGAGATCCAGAGAGGTGCTTACTTGTCCTACGTCATACGAGTAGGATTAGAACCCACGTCCTCTGATTCTAAGTCCAATGTTCTCTCCACTGTACCACACTAATATCAGATTTCTATCTCTACTAATAGTTGACATTTCCTCATCTGTAAAATGGGGATAATAATAGCACCTGCCTCCCAGGGTTGTTGTGAAGATCAAGTGAGATCATTGTAAAGCTCTTAGCATGGTGCCTGACACATAGTAGGCACTATGTGCATGCTGGCTATCCTCATTGTCATCACCATTCTTATCATCATTTGTTCAGCACTCAGTTGGCGATGCCAACATTCTCTCACTGGAGCCTCCCAGTGGCACTGCCAGCTACACAGGGGATACTAGACTCTCCCTACTTCCACGCTGCCCAATGATATTTTTTTTTGCTTTTCTTTGTATCTCCAGTGCTTAGCATAGAACCTGACACATTATACATACCTAAGAAATGCTTGTTGACTTAATGATTGACTGAAATTGATTCTTCAGCAGCCTGTAAGAAGGTCAAATAGCCCCTCCCACTCTGCTGATTCAAAAGAAGTAAAGCTGCACACCCATTGGGTCCCCGTTAATCAGGGGTGCTCCCTGATTAGCCTGATGAGAGCCACGTCTGGGACTTTGATGGAATCTCCCTCTGGAGGGTGTGGGTAAGCCCACTGACAGACGAGCTGTCAAGAGGCTTGGGGGGGCCACATCCTGGGGGTGGGACCAATATGGAAGGGGCCCTGACACTGCCTCCTGCTATAACCTAGCAGGGGCATAAAAGCACAGGCGCATGCCCCAAGGCTGATATAGGAGCTCAGGACTGGGGGGGAGTGTGAAGAGGCTACATCCATGCACACACACAATTCTCTCGCCCCTCCTCCCAACCTGGAGCCTTGGCTCTTAGCTCCGCTGCTTTCAGCTCTGCACTCAGCTCTCTCAGGACCAAGGGGCCCAGCATGCTTCAATGGGAAGCCCATTGGTTCTGGAGTCAGAGGCTTCCGACCTTGCCTCTGACGTGTACCACTTATATGGACTTGGCCAAATCACTGAGTCTCCTTGAGACTCAGTTTCTTCCTCTTTAAAATGAGAGGACTAGGGGAAGCTAGGTGGCGCAGTGGGTAAAGCTCTGGCCTTAAAGTCAGGAGGACCTGAGCTCAAATCCGGCCCCAGACACTTCACACTTACTAGCTGTGTGACCCTGGGCAAGTCACTTAACCCCGATTGCCTCACCAAAAAACAAGAACAAAAACAAAATGAGGGGACTAGTTGGCCTGATCCCATGATGCCCTTTCTTAGCAGACTCATTACAAAAACGTGCACCTGAGCCAGTTCCCAGTGATGAGATGGGAAAAGCCATTTGCACTGCTCTGGACCTCAGTTCTCCCACCTACAAAGCAAAGGGGCTGGTCCGGATGACCTCTAAGGGTCTTTCCATCTCTGAACTGATGACCATAAGTCTTCCCTCTTGGTAAGGTATCACTGGCTGTTTCCAGAGGGATTTGCAGTCAGAGGCCCATGCCAGGCTCTCCTCTCGGTCTGCTTGTCTAGCTGATCAGGGACCTTGTTACTTCATGTTGGGTGAGCCGTGAGATTTCCATAATTACTACTACCAAACACAAGCCCCAGAGGTTTTTCCCTCGGCTCCCCCAGAGTCATACACAGACTCCATGACTCTGGCTCCAAGCTCTGGGCACCTCCTTTTCTCCCATCCCGCAGGTACTGATCCCTCTTACCAAGCTTAGGCTGCCATGTGCTGGGCTCAAGCCCCCATTACCAAGTGCCTTTTCCTTGCATTCACTCTGGAAGGCTTAAGCATTGTTCTGTTCGTATCTATAATCAGACCTTGAGGTTGAAGGGAAAAAGGATTGTGGGGGGTAATGGTTCTCTGAGCTTTCTCTTCCCAACCCCACTTTCCTTCCCCCCACCCCAACCTTGATCTTGGCTTCTCCCCAGCCCTCTCCCATATGCTACCTTATCAGTGGGCGAGGTAGGAAGGGTGTGTGGGAGCACTTTGCACCTGCCAACAAATGGGGAGAGGCTGGATTAAAGCCACCCAAAGAGGTCCTATCTTGCCCAACCCCCTGCCCTTCTGCCTGCTTTAAGACCATCTCTAGGTTAGCATCTTCCATCTCTGCTGAGGGATGCCAATTTACCAGCAGGTCTAGGACTGAGTTTCCATGGAAACAGGTCCCGGCTCTCACTTAAATCCTTTCCCGCATTACCTGTAAATGTGCCTCCCTCTGATCTCTTCTTTTGACTCATTTGACACATTTGGTGGTTAGTGAGAACTCTGTTTGACTCAGGATGACCAAATCCAGAAAGCCTGCTGGACAGAATGACCCAGGAGGAAATACAAAGCATTTCCAAGGAAACAGGAAAGTAGGAGATGAGAAAGCAGTTTCCAAACTAAAGCTGAGGCTTAATCAGAGCTCTCTCTGCCAGGCCCACCTCTTATCAGTGGGGTGGGAAGCAAGGAAATGGCTTTACCTTCCATCTAGCTTTATGATGGCTTCCTTCTCGGCCTTTGTCCCCGTCCCTATCTCTGTCTGTCTCGGCCTCTGTGCCTGTCCCTGACTCTGGTGGCTTCGTGTCAGCTAAGCTGCTGGTGCTGGTGGGAGAGAAACGATGTGGACTCTGGGCTGGGAGTCAGAAGACTCAACCTTGTCGCTTGCTACCCGTGTGATTTTGGACAAGTCACTTTCCCCCTCTCAGCTCCAGCTTCTTCCTGAATGAAATAAGGGGCAGAATCTCTGAAGTCCTTCCGAGCTCCAGCACTGGATAAGTCTATGGGGGAAAAATTATTCTCCTGGACTAGACAAGAGTGAAGGAGTCTGAGGGGATCTGAAAATAAAAAGTGATAGAGCTTAGGGTATAAGCACGAAACAGGCAAAGGAGTCTGATCTAACAGACAGAGCCCAAGACTGGTCACTGCTGTAACCTCTGAGGGCTGCTCCTCATGTTCATGCCCCACCCGGCACATCTCAGCTTCTAGGGGGCTGGGAAAGTGATCCAGCCAGCCTGGAGAAAATGGGGGCCAGGCAGGGGAAAAGAGCTTGTTAATGGAAGAGAAAAGAAAATAAAAGGAGAGGAGGGCACAAGAGGGAGGGGAGAGGAAAGAGAGGAGAGGAGAGAGAGAAGATAAAAAGAGAGAAGAGGAAAAGAGAAGAGAGAAGGGGAAAGGAGAAGAGAGAAGGGAAGAGGAGAAGAGAGAAGGGGAGAGGAGAGAGAAAGATAAAAGGAGAGAAGGGGAGAGGAGAGATAGAAGAGAAAAAGGAGAAAAGGGGAAAGGAGAGAGAGAAGATAAAAGGAGAGAAGGGGAGAAGAGAGTAGAGACAGAAGATAAAAGGAGAGAAGGGGAGAGGAAAGGAGAGAAGATAAAAGGAGAGAAGGGGAAAGGAGAGGGGAGGGGAGCAGACAAAAAGAGAGGAGGGGGCAAGAGGGAGGGGAAAGGAAAGAGGAGAGGAGAGAAAAGATAGAAAGAGAGAAGGGGAGAGGAAAGAAGGTAAAAGGAGAAGAGGGAAAGGAGAGATAGAAGATAAAAGGAGAGGAGGGGACAAGAGGGAGGGGAGAGGAAAGAGAGGAGAGGAGAGAGAGCAGATAAAAGGAGAGAAGAGAAAGGAGAGAAAATGAGTGATTACATAGGGGTAGGGCTGACTCTGGAAAAACTAGGAAGGGAGTGAGTCAGCCTGACTTTGCTGTCTTATCCTGTTGCATTTCCCTTCGTCTGTCCGACACTGTCTTCCACCTCCTGGTGGTGCTCCAGCACTGCCTTCTCTCCTTCCCACAGGACCTTAGTCCCGGCTAACTGACAACTAATCTCTGCTCAGGGCTTGGCTGCTCATGGTTTAGGGTTTTCCCCTCCCAGGAGTCTAGGCCAAGTCGCAGGGGCTCTGGGAGACTGAAAAGCCTTCAGGACCCCCAAGACGTGACTTTGGGATGCTAATAGCCAATAATTCTATCCCACTTTAAGGTTTTGTATTAGTTGAATCCTTACAACACCACTGGAAGGCGGGGTCCTCTTACTGTCCCCATCTTAGAAAGCCATGAAATAACTTGTCCAGGGTCACCCAGCTAAGAAACATCTGAATCAGAACACAGACTCAAGGCTCTCTTGATTCCAGGCTCTGTACTGTCTTGTTGCCTTAACAATGGGATTTCAGGCCCTATCGGGTCCAGGGACAGATCTGTTTGGGCAGTGGGCAGCTCTCAGACCCCTTCACAGAGGTGAAGCAAGTAGTGTCTGAGAGCCTTCCTACTCTTAGATAGAGAGCAGGAAGACCTGAGTTCAAATCCAGCCTTAGACACTTATTAGCTGTGGGAACCTGGGCGAGTCATTTAACCTGTTTGGCTCGGTTTCCTCAACCACAAAATGGGGATAATAACAACACCTACTTTGTAGGGTTGTTGTGAAGATCAAATGAGATAATATTTGTAATCCAGTGCCTGGCACAGAGCAGGTACTATATAAATGCTTGTTCTCACCCTTCCCCTCCTGGCAGCAACCCACTGAAGTCAACTGAACATCAGACCGTGAATCAGAAGATCTGGGTTCTAATTCTGGCTCTGCCCTTAACTCACCAGGTGGCTAGCAAATCACTTACATATAGGAAAGATTAAGTGGATGTAGCATTAACTGCTGGACTGAAAAATATAGAAAAAAATTAGAAAAGATCAGGAAGGAGATAGCAAGGGAGCCCTTATGAGGAGTTCAGCTCAAGAGCCCTTGGTGTGGTTCAGTGTTGGTGAAGGAGAAAAAAGGCTGAGCCAAGAGTCGGGGAATGGGAGTTCGAATCCAAGCCCTGAGCCTTGTTCATTATATGATCTTAGGCAGGTAATTCTTCCCCACAGAACTTCAGTTTTTTCATCTGGAAAATAAAAGGTTAGAACTTTGTTGTTGTTGAGTCATTTTTCAGTCATGTCTGTCTCTTTGTGCCCCCACTTGGGTTTTTCTTGGCAAAGATGTTGGAGTGGTTTGCCATTTCCTTCTCCAGCTCATTTTGTAAATGAGGAAACTGAGGCAAACAGGGTTAACACAGCGATTAAGTGTCGGAGGGCAGATTTGAACTTAGGTCTTCCTGATTCCAGGCCAGGCATTCTAGCCACTGCAGCGCCACCTAGTTGCCCCTTCCAGCTCTAGATCTGTGATGGGAAGCTGCTGAAAGATTTGGAAGCAGAGGTCCTGGGTTCCAATCCCAGCTCTATTTATTACCTATGACATTGGGCAAGTCGTTTAACCTCTGTGAGCCTCAGTTTTCTCATCTGTAAAATGAGTCTTAAACCCATGGGTTCAATTCATTCAAGAAGGTTTACTCATTGTTCAGTTCATACCTACAATCAGAGCTTGAGGTTGAAAGGAAAAAGGAAAAAGAAGGGGGAAAGTTCCCTGGTTTCCAAGCAGGTTGCCTCCCCCAACGCTACCTTGCCCTCCCCTTAACCTTGACCTATGTAACTTTTAAGGTTTCTTCAAACTAAATTCTTTGCCTCATGATCCCAAGGACTGTCCAATGGGTTGGCACCACCCAAGACCTATTGTTATCTCAAAGTCATATCCAGAATACATGTGGTTACTACTAGAAGAAGCCACATGCCGCCTCTCAAGCCGAGAGAACCAAACCTGGAAGAAGAGGGGAAGAGATTGTAGTAAAGAATGAACTCCCCCCCCCCCTCATACCATGAAGAGCCAGAGAGGCTTTGTTAAGCACAGGTTATACCAGGCTTACTTCGTTTCCTTTTTGGGCAGGGATGCAAGACAGGTCAATCAAAATAACACCATAGACTCCAGCAAAGCATTTGATAAAGTAGGGAAGCTAGGTGGCACAGTGGATGGGGTGCCAAGTCTGGATCAGGATAGACCTGAGTTTAAATCCAGGCTCAGATACTTACTAGCTGTGTGACCCTGGGCAAGTCACTTCACCCGTTTGCCTCAGTTTCCTCATGTGTAAAACGAGCTAGAGAGGGAAATGGCAAACCGCTCCAGTATTTTTGTCAAGAAAACCCCAAATGGGGTCACAAATAACAGGACATGACTGAAAAATGACTAAACAACACCATTTGATAAAGTGGTTGATGCTGCTTCTGTGGATGAGCTGAAGAGACATGGGCAGTGTTGATTGTAGAGTGTTGTGGACATGGAAAGAGCACAGAGGACGTGGGTCCTTTGCCACTACTGGCTGTGTGACCTTGAGCAAGTTTCTTCACCTCCTTGGGTCTCAGTTTCCCACTCTAGAAAATAAGGAGGTTAGATCGGATGAGGTCTAGGATTCTTTGTTCTGAGGATCAGGCTCAATGATTTAAGTGGCCGGACCCAAAGGCTGATACTTCTAAACAACTGGAACTCTCCTGAAGTGCAAGAGGTGACTTGACTTACCTCCTCTGGTGTTTTGAGGCTGAAGGAAATGAGGGCTATAAACGTGAGCTGAAAACGGTTGAGGCCTACGGTATCAGAGGGCATTTTTATGAGTAGAAGTCACCACAAAAAGCTGAACCCACTCAATGAGGATTCTCCATAGGGCAGAGGAAATTCTCCGTTGAGAGTCAAACAGCAAATCCCAAGCAAGGTCTCCCTCTGGTGACTAGGCTGTTTCCCCACACCTTTTTTCTATGCAAACATATATGGGACTGTGCCTTGTACAGTGGGGCTTTGTTTCCCAAACCCTCGGGGAACAAAGCTTCTTTTAACTGTGCTGGCTGGCCATGGAGGGAACCGGAGACATTCCAGGCTCCGTGGCATCCGGTGGGCAGCTGCTGTCCCTTGAGGAGCGGGCCATGGGGCTCTCCCACGTAGGAGCCTCTTGCAGTCAGACTCAGGGAAGAGTCAGAGCACCAAGACCAAATGAAACCCATTCTGGGAAGTAGGGGAAATTGCCCCCTCTGGTGCTGAGGGGACCTAATCCAGAGGAGAGGGGAAGAGGTTGGAATGAGGAATGAAACCCCGCCCCCCCTTCTATGTGCCTCTCCTCTTCTAGACTGTAATCTCCTTGAGGGCAGAGTGAGACTTGGGTGACCTTGGGCAAGTCACTTCACTTCCCTGCTCTTCTTCCTTTTATGACTTAGCAAGATGTCAAATTCTTTCTCCTTTTCTTTCAAGGCTCCTCTCTCCTCCATTTTCCAACCCAATGCAGTCCCAGACAACCTGCTCTGAATCAGAATGTTGTTACATTCCCTTAGCAGGCAACAAAAACTAGCATTTCTAGAGTGCTTGAAAATTTGAGGCAGAGAGCGTTTCCTCAGTCAAGAGTTTTTGTACAAGGGAGATCATGGGTCCAGCCTCTAGCCCCCTCCCTTAAAGTTTAGGAATCATTATCTCAGTTAAGCCCTCCACCAGACCTGGATGAGATAGGTATTTACTACAACTGTTATTTTACAGGTGAGGAAACTGAAGCTCAGAAAGGTTAAGTGACTCACCCATGGTCACACAGCAAGTATCAGAGGCAGGATTTAAACACTAATAATAACAATCACCAAAACAATAATAATGGATAACATTTCTATAGCACTTTACGGTCTGCAAAGCACTACGCATATATTGTCTCATTGCACCGCCTCTTTCTGATGCCAAGTCGACACTATGTCACGCTTCCTCTCAAGGGCTGGGGCGGAAATGGGAGAACAGTCCTCACAGCTTCCCTGAAGCCGTTATCAAACTTGAGATCCTTGAACCTGAGCTGTTTCTTGTCTGGGTCTATCTCACTGACCCCAGCCCTTAGCCAATCAAACCTCTCTCCATCACTAGCGATCCTTAAGCAGAAGCCAGCTGACCACTTACAGGGCACATGATAGAGGAGATTCTTTATTTAAAAATAAATTTGCAATGATATCTTTAGCTTTTGTCACCCACATTTCTCAGTGTATCCCTTTCCACGCCAGAGAGCTGCCCTTTATAACAAAGAGTAAAAAACACGGACAAAAATAGCATAGCAGAAGCACGATGCATTGGGGAAGTCTGACACTGTATACAGTGTTCCAACCCCCATAGTCCTCCAGCTCTGCCAAAGAGGAGCCAAGGTGCCCTCGTCTTGGTGGTGTTCTCTCCCTTTTCCTTCCTGTGATTGGAGAGGGGATTCTCATTTGGAGCCCTGTTCTCTCTCTTCTGATTCGGTGGTTCATTGATCCTCAAAGCTCCTTTCAGTCCCATTCCCATAGTATCCTATGGAAACTGCACACGGCAAGCACTTGATCAGAGTTTACTGTCCTGTTCTGACTTCCTGAAATTAGAGTTCTCATAAGAATTTCAATAATAATAATAATAATAAAGTCCTAACAGCCAGCATTTTTTAAACACTTAAGGTTTGCAAAGCACTTTCCATACATTATCTCATTCGGTCCTCCCAACAACGCTGTGATGTAGATGCTATTATTATCTTCATTTCCTAGATGAGAAAATGAGGCTGAGGGATGCTCAGGGTCATCTGGCTAGTAAGAGTGTGAGGTAGGATTCACATTCAGGCCTTTCTGACTCTAAATCGAAGACTCGATACACCATACCACCTCTAAGCGACCTTAGAGGACATTTGGTCCAACTTCTTCATTTTCCTTCTGAGGAAACTGTGGCTCAGAGAGGTTGAAAGACTCACCCAAGGTCACACAGCTAGGAGAGAGTAGTGCCAGGCACAGGATGGTCATCCTGGAGCTGATGGCCAGATCACAGAGATTTACTTGGCTGCCCCCTTCAGTGCCCCTCCACTTGGCTGGGTACAGCCTTAGAGGGCTCTGGATCACAACTAAGCCAAGGAAACAGGAAGGAAGGAAAGTAGGAAGAATCCCACTGCCCTGCATTCATTTCTTTGACAAATGGAAAGAAGGTTTGGCTGCCAGTGTTATTGTCAGAGGAAACTGCAAGGTCGTCTACTCTTCACCCTGCCCACCTTCCACTCTTCGTTTATCGTGAACAAAATATCCAGAGGAAATGAAAGGCGACGCGCTGTTCCTCACCTTCCCCTGTCGTGCATTGTCAGGCACCTTTGGGAGCTAACCAGCAAGTGCTCGGCACCGAGAGGCCCCCAACATTTTGATCCCAGGAGCCTCTACTTGAGCAGATGCCCCAAAGCGCACCTGTCTGGGCAGAGGACAGGGGACATAGTGCAGGGTACACCCTTAGCACAATGGAAGCAGATAGCCCCAAATGACCTCTAAAGGGCCCTTGGGGTTAGGAACTCCCGGGCAATGCGGACAGCTTGGAATGGTGCATGTTGAGCCTCCAGCCTAAGGGACCGAGGTGTTTGGGGGGCATTGGTACAGTGGCCAGATCTCCCCATCTAAGAACTGGGATTCGGTGTCTTTCTTTTCTTAGAATTGAAACCATATGGAGGCCCCCAAATTACACACCCCATAGACAGGAGCCCATGCTAACGCTGGCCCCTGAGGAAGGGGCTTTTCTAACCCCTCAATGTTCTGCCTGGGCCTGCCTCGGCCTCTCCCAGGATGAACTTTCCTTTTAAAAAAATGATTATAATGGATGAAAACAGGTGCCATACTCAAGATGGAATGTGGGATGGTGGTTATAGACCTGCTCTCACGGTGTCTTAGAGGGAGAAAAAGTGGGTGGAAATGCTATCCCCGTGACAGCCAGAAGTCTGAACAATTGCCCCTCGGAAAATCCAAATTACAGCATTTCTCCCTCACCCTGGGACCAGCTGTCCAGTCAAGTGGCCTGCGTACCAGCGGAACCAGTCAATTTGTTGATTAATCTGAAAGGATATTTTCTGTAATGCTGTTGGATAATCCAAAAGAGATTCAGCAAAGTGACAAGCAGCAGACATGGACTTTGCAAAATTGTTACTTACTACTAATCCTCCTTGAGACATTCACACGGATGATAGCAGCTCTCTCCAACTGCTGCCAAAGCAAAAAAAAAAAAAAAAAAGCCCGCGTACGCACACGGAGAAAAAAGCCGGGGAGGGGGGGGGGGGGGGTGGCAGAGGAGGAGGTATTTCAAGGCAAACAAGTCAGCGATGAAGGTTCCCTTTTTTCCCAGTCCATGAGTCCCTGGCTGGGAATAAGGCACGTACTTAAGAGGCCTCCTTCCCTCTCTCAGGTCTCTAGGGTTCTCTGTGGGGCATCATTGCTACAGCAATGTCTTCCAGATTCGTAAGTGAGCACCCAGGCTTGGTGAGACCCGGGAACCCCACCCCCATCTCTCCAAAGCTGTATGACTTTTTACACAAAGCCATATGACCTGGTTGAACTAACCAAACACCTAGGTTCCTTTACCTCTTACCGGCTAGTAACCAGGTAGGACAAACTAGTGCAGTGTGTAGACACAGTTTGTCCACAGCATTAGAGGGGGAAGGAAAATTAGGGGTCATCTAGTCCAAAGTAGCTCAGTGGTGCAGTGGTTAGTGAGGGACTGGAATCAGGAAGACCTGAGTTCAAATTTGGCCTCAGATACTTACTAGCTGTGTGACCCTGGGCAAGTCACTTCACCCTGTTTGCCTCACTTTCCTCATCTGTAAAATGAGCTGGAGAAGGAAATGGCAAACTACCCCAATATCTTTGCCAAGAAAATCCCGAAAGGGGTCACAAAGAGTCGGACTGAAAAATGACCGAAACAAAGTCCAAGGCCCATTTTTTTACTGAGGAAACTGAGGTGCAGAAAAGGGAGGGGACTTGGGAGCACAGGATTTAGAAGTGGAAGGAAGCTTAGAGATCATCCAGTCTGGAAGTGACTTGCCCAAGGTCACATAGGCAGTATGATCCATACTCAGGTCCCCAGACTCCAAATCAAGCATTCTTTTTTTTTTTTTTTTTGTTAGGCAATCAGGGTTAAGTGACTTGCCCAGGGTCACACAGCTTGTGTCAAGTGTCTGAGATTGGACTTGAACTCAGGTCCTCCTGACTCCAGGGCTGGTGCTTTATCCACTCTACCACTTAGCTGCCCCAAATCAAACGTTCTTTCTACTACACGATGCTGACTGGGGATTTCTCAAATGGTCAGGGGAATGAAGAGTAAAAGAACAAATATCCTTCTTTTCTGATAAGCCATCAAATGGTGATTTTGTGGGCCCCAAGCAATGGGACTCCCAAAGGCCCAAACATGAATGAATGAATGAAAGAATGAATGAATGAATGAATGAAAGAAAAAAAAAACATTTATTAAGCACTTCTTAAGTACAAAGGATGAAACCTGGGAGCCATTACATGATTTTTTCCAATATACAAATATGACACCAGATTGATATTCTTTGCAGATGCATGAACAACTTTTTTTTAGCCATTTTATCTATAGGAGGTGGCATTGTATAGTAGAGAGAGCTGGCCTCAGAGCCAAGAAGACCTGGGTTCAAATCCTGCCCTCTGATGCATATCGTGGCTGTGTGACCCTGGGCACGTCACTTAAACTCTCAGTACTCTAGACAATTCTTTAAGGTTCTTAGGTGCAGGGAAGATGCTGACCTGCATTAGTAATGGGAGTTCCCTCACTCAAGAGTTCTCTGTGCCATGAAATCACAGGTCTAGGCCCCATACAGTTTGCTCTATAGTAATAGAATCTACTGAACTGTAAGCTCCCTGAGGACAGGAATCATGCCTTATTTAGCTTTCTATCTCCCCCAGCATCTAGCACCTGTGCACAGCAGACATTTTTTTTTCCATTGCCAAAGTTTTATTCTGAAGCTCTCATTTTAGAATCTTATATCACAAAAAGACAAGTATTATAAACTGAGATTTTTTTCTCCTCACTTCTATCATAGTAAAATAAAATTGTAGATACTGCTCCAAACCATCTTCGAAAATGCAGACCCAAACTTTTATGTATCAAAACTGTACAAAAAAAGGCACCATACATTTTTTAATAAATGTCTGTTGAATGAAGGAATGAAAGTTCCCCTACCAAACTATAAACTCCCTGAGGGCAAGGCCTCTTCCATGTCCAATCCCCTCATTTCACATGAGTAAATTTGGCTGCAGAGAGGTGATGACTTGTCCAAGGACACATGGGCAGTTTGTGACTGAGCCCCAACTCAAATTCACCTCTCTAACTCCCAGGCCAGTGCTCTAACCACTGAGCAATCCTGTTTCCCTCTAAGTGAATGTTACTTCTTCCAGAGAATGGCGTACTGCTGTTATTCTCAGCTGACTTTGTCCAGATGATCCCCAAACTCTCTTCCCACTCCCTGATTCAATGATTCTTTAAGGTAACGGTCCTAAGTGCTCTCCTGAAATATGAGAAACATGCCAAGGTGAGGGGCTGTGCAGAATACTTTCTCAGCCCCTCAGCCTAGTGTGTGCTTCAGTGTGTGTGTGTGTGTGTGTGTGTGTGTGTGTGTGTGTGTGTGTGTGT